>NC_142680.1:3327500-3627500 GCF_964200805.1 Pocillopora damicornis
CCCGTCATGCAACGTTTTAAATATTTGTGAGCTGAACAATAAAGAATTAGCGTTTTCCCAGTTACGTGACTCTTCCCTATTGGTGACATCTGTTTTTTGAGCTCGTATTTGCATAATGGAAGATGGAGTTACCGGAGTTCATTACGTTTGGAAATGTTTTCCTGGCTATAGTTTTCATCCTGATTCTTAACCAAATGATTGAACTCTATCAGTTAAGGAACATGCCGCCGGGACCTCGTTTGACATCTTTGCCTTTTATTGGTAATATGTTAAGCTTTGATTCTGGAGAAAGCTTTGGCGAAGTCACAAGGAGGTTTGTTCACTCTGCTATTCATATTGTTTCTAGTTTTGAACACGGCTAAGTCGACCGCGCAGTCTTCCTTTTCGTGCTATTATCTGTATACAGCATTTGAATTTATCAAGTGGTAGCGAATGCTCATCTATTTAGTAGTTTTACGCAAGCTGCTAGCGCCGGGAAAGTAGACAAATAATATTGCAATGTTGGAGCCTCCATCATGATATTTTGAGTTGCGTGACGCTAAGAAAGTAGAAATGTTGATGAGGTTGAACGCCAGGGCTACCCAAGAATAGCATTTTATCTATGAATGATAAATGAACGATAAAGAGGATACTGCAAAGATAAGAATGGTTAAAATTTTCATACGTTAGCAAAAGTGGTGGCTGTTTGATTACCTTGTTTTTTTTTTTTTAAGAAGACTTTAAGTTTCACAATTTTCTCACGAAATATGATTAAAATTACTAGGCGAGTGATAAGTTCACAATTAGCCACCATTTTTGGATTAGTAATGGTGTAGAAAGGAGTTTAAAAACATATGACTTGTCCAGTGGTTATAGATCCCCCTTCAAATAACAATATTGTACTCAGAGGTTACTTCGCCCCTATCAACTATCACGGGGAAAAAAATTATTCTCGCGCTCAAAGCCCAATTGTTAAATAGAACAATTAAAAGGAAAAAAAACAAATGAAAGCAACGAAAAATAATCAAACTATAACAAAATAAAACTTTATATTGTTTTATAGTATCTACGCGATTTGCCTTACGGTTGACTGTTACCTTCTAAGGGAGCAGGTTAATGCAAACTAATGAAGTACTTTGCTTTCTCTTCTCTATTACAAAGCTTGAGGAAAAAATATGGAAAGTTGTACTCATTGAAAATCGGAAGTTTTAAGACCATCATTGCTGAAGACGCCGCTTCAGTTAAGGAAGTGCTCGTGAATAAATCTGCCGATTATGCCGGGAGACCTCCATTTCATAGCTTTCAGATGACTACTCTTGGTATGTGCTGAAAACATTTTTTATCTACGAAATAGTTTCTCTTATAGCGGTTCTTAAGCCTAGCTCCGCGGAATAAAGTTACATTTGAGAGAACTACAAAATATCAAATAAATGGTTTGGAAGAACTTTCCGCCAATATCTGCAAGGAAATTTTCAACTTTGAACCGAAAATTCACATTGGCTTTTCACCCACATGGCCGTCATGCTTACTAAAAATTTGACGCATTATCGAATTTTTCCGTAAAAAAGTTTGCACCAGCTCAAAGCATGGTCAGTTATCTAATTGCTTATAATCTAGTAAGGTTTGACTCTAATCGGTGTCGCGATTACACGCGTAATTAGTTATTTTCTTTGACTTTTTATTTTTTTCCATGCACTTTTTCTTTTTAATGTGAGATGCAGAGGTTTGCCTTCAGGCGAAATTGCTATTTTTAATACTTGATCAAGGATAAATGCCAACTTGCTTTGTAGGTGGGAAGGATATTGCACTCGGAAATTACGGTCCTGCCTGGAAGTTTCATCGCAAGCTCTTCATGACAGCCGTGCGAAGGTACATCTCGGATCAGCAGCTGATTGAGCGCAGAATGTCTGAGCAAGCAACGAGGTTGCTACGATACTTTGAAGATCAAGAAGGATCTGCTTTTGACCCCTCACAAATTGTGACGGAGAGCGTTGCAAATGTGATTTGTCGAATAGCATTTGGAGAGCACTTTGATTCGTCTCATACGGATTTTCAGGAACTGCTGCAATTAAATATAAGTGTCTTCACTGATGATGAAATGAATGTTCAGGTCTTTGCATTAGATCAATTCCCTGTAGCCAAATTCTTTCCATTCAAAGCCTACCGAAAAATGCAGAAGATTTTCGATCGAATCTTTGAAATTCTGCGTAGTCAGCTCAGGGAGCAGGAAACAGCATTCGATCCAAAAGCAGCGGTTGAGAGCCTCACTGGTAGTCTCTTAAAGGAGAGGATTGCTGCCGAGAATGAGGTAGGTGCCGAAGAGAAAGCATCCCTCTTGTCAGATGACTACATAATTAACGCTTTGGAGGATATGTTCAGCGCTGGTTACGAGACCACGAGCACAACCCTTCGTTGGGCCATTGCATACCTTGTCCACCATCCTGAGTGCCAAAGGGAGATACAACGTCAGCTCGATGAGGTGGTTGGAAAGGACCGGATGCCAGGCCTGGATGATCGTCCAAATCTTCCACAGGTACAGGCCACTATCATGGAATCACTGCGCCTCGGGAATGTCGTCGAAGCTGCACTTCCTCACTACACTTTGAAGGACACCACACTTGCTGGTTACCGTGTTCCAAGGGATACTGTAGTTGTTGCCAACTTAATGGCTGTTCACATGGATCCAAGCTGTTGGGAGAATCCAGCTGCATTCAACCCTCGCCGCCATATTGATGCTGATGGTCAACTTATTACCAACTCTGGAAACTTTTTGCCCTTTTCCGCTGGACGCCGAGTCTGTGCTGGCGAGGCACTTGCCAAGGTATCATTCATCATTTGCTCTGAATCAGGCATTTTCTTCTAAAACTGACGGGCTGAAGTGTTAAGAGGTGTTACCATTTGACTGATACAATAATAATAATAGTAATAGTAATAATTTTTTACAATGAAATTTTTTTTTAAATTTGAAAATATGTAAGTGATTTACAGAAAAAAATTGAAGTAAGAATTAAACTCTATAAAACATTAAGAATCGTGTAAATCATAAAAAAATACAATCATGTGTTGCTCAGATGCGATCAGTAACTCTTGCAAGGAGTCCGGTGTTTTGAATTAAATCATGACTAAAGAAAATTATTCGTCTCTGGTATGAAAAGAAACAAGTTTAAAAAAAAATCTCGAATTCCTAAAATCAAAGATTAATTCGGGCAAGCTCTGATATTTTCGATCTGTAAATCTGAGTCAACAATGATAATAACAATAATAGTAATAACGACAATAGCAACAATAATAATAATAATAATTATAATGACATTATTAATAATAACCTCTCTGTAATGGTAGGATACCTTGCTCCAGAGTAATATAGTTAGTTCAAGTTATACGCAGGCAACGCAGTTTGATGAGTCTACACCGCTTTTATCTTACAGGTCGAGTTGTTCATTTTCCTGTCCTGGATGTTGCACAAGTTCACATTTTTACCGCAAGAGGATGGTGTTCTTCCCGATATCAAAGGAGTTAACAGGTTTACCCGGTTTCCAGCACCTTTCCAGATCCGAGCTGTAAAACGTCAATGATAGCTAGTTGTCAGAAAAACCCTCACGAAGTTGTACTAGCTCAGGACTTATTTCAAAGAGTACGAGCGATCAGTGTTTTGTTTTTGTTTTGTCCTGAGGGTCTTATTATTTACCAAATAAATCGAAAATAAAGGAAAAGAATCCTATGTTTTTCAGTGAAATGCTCTAATGCTCTTTGGTCTTCCTTATACAGTTATGGGGAATTCGCATATCATTTCGCTCTAGTTGTTTGTACTCTGGATTGAAAGCTTACGACCCATCTAAAAAGCCTACAAGACCCGTTTAGGAGACCTGACCGGCTCGCTTGACTTCTTCACTCAAACGCTAAAGGGGTAAATACCCTTTGCGGTGGCCCTAATCCGGGGCCTTGTTATGAGACCATAACTATACTTGAGCGTGAGTGTATTTGTAGGTGTCTTCAGTACTTTGCCGTGTTCCCGCGCTTGAGCCTTCTGCAGTGACATTCATTGTTGAAACTTCACACTGCTGAGCTCATATCGTCCAAGTAAATGAATCAGTATAAAACAGCTGCCAGTAATTAATGCAAATTCTTCTTTTGTTCTCGCATTTCGCATCTAAAAACGAATAAGTCCATCTGTTTACGCGGTAAGAGCTCAAGCGTTCTTAATTTCTTCTCTTCCCTTGAAAAAGAGCTCTCGTTTTCGAAACGGCTTTCATTCAAATGTATTCTCGAAATGTCTGCGCTTTAAATTTTCAAACACTAATTTAGCGTAGAGTTTTAGTGACAAACAAGCTGGATACCTGTTTGCCTTACAATTGACGGTCACGCCATCTTATTGTTTGCGATATTATCTCGTGACCTCTGGTGACGTCAGTAGCAAATTTGGGTACCCAAGATGGAGCTCGCAGTTTCGGAGTACTTTACTGTCGGCAATATATTCTTGGCTATTGTTTTCTTACTGATTCTCAATCAATTGGTTGAACTGTATCAGTTCAGGAACATGCCACCAGGACCTCGTCTGACATCTTTGCCTTTTGTGGGAAATCTGTTGAGCTTTGATGACGGACAGGTTTGTTTGCACCAAGAACCACTCTATATTTATATTTTCTCGTAATTTGCTCAGAATTCGATCTTGTGATTGATTTTTGCCAGTGATTTTATTTGAGTGCGACGATTCACTGTATCGCATTCTTGTGAAATCGTGGCTATATTGATATAATAGAAAGCTCCTATCCCTGCATTTTCATATGCCTCACAGAAGGGTGCTAAACAAACAGAGCAAATTTGCATGTTATGTTTCTTCGCCTCAGCAGTGTGCGTTGCGGAAAATTGAATCATCCAACCGTAGGATGAGAGAGGTCGAAAAGAGCGTTTCTGTAAAGCGAGATGATTGAGAGATGTTATTATAAATAAAAAGCTGCTAGATGATTGTGAGATGTTTATCGTCTTCTGTAGTGTCTCAGCAAGAACTGAAAAGATGAAATTTTGGTGTTTCCAGGCACAAAATAATTTGTTTCAAAGGTATTCTTCTTTCTTTTGTGTATGCTGCGTCCAATAATCTCTAATGCAAATGTCGAACTACGAAGAGAGGGGCCGAAAACTGTGGGAAGGAGGCTAAACGTAACGATATAATCGACATAAATTTAGGCAAGTTATACCTTATATCGGACACTTTAACTATTATATTTTGTTTTCTTTATGACTAAGCTTGAAAGAGAAGTATGGTAACTTGTATTCCTTGAAGGTGGGGAGTTTTAAAACCGTCATTGCCGAGGATGCGGCTTCAGTGAAAGGAGTGTTGGTGAAGAAATCGGCTGATTGTGCTGGGAGACCCAGTGGTATATATTCAGTGTATTCTTACCATTCGTTATGAACTATACTCATTTATAGAAAGTGTAGGATTCTAAGAATTAAACGCTTTTGAGATACTATCAACATGATCTCACTTTAAAAAAAGGAATAGGTCGATATTCGGGAAGTTAACTCAATTAGAGATGAATAAGTTTGTTGACAGGCAATCAAACATTGTTGAGAGTTCGATAATGAAATCTAAAGGACTAAATTTGTATCTGAGTTACCAGGAACCCTACTGTCGTAATATCCAAAGCGCTACGGGTGCCGCAATTGAATTTTCCATTTAGGACTCTTTACTTGTAGCTAGCGTTTATAGCCCTGATTTTGTAATCAGCTGGGTAGCGAGAGAAACCCGTTTTCCCCTTCAGATCCGGTAGGCTACCATCCACCATCGGTGGCAGAAATGTAAACTTGTGCTGCATCCAAGACAAGAACAAGAACAGCTCCACCTTTTAGGCAACGGAAACAATACAAAAACATCTTTTATAAATGTAAGAGTTTCACTGAGGATATTAGGAACCAAGACCACTAAGGCATAAGCACATTTTTGAAATATCGAGTAATTCCAAAAACTGCAAAGGATACTCATGCCAGATTAAGCAAAGGGGAGCTTGAAGTCTTTTAATTGGATTCAAGAAGAGCGTTTTTACAAAGGGCACTTAAATCATCCCATCAGCTCAAATACTCCCCGAGACAAATTTATTTAAATATTGCTGAACTTAAGAGACGTTCGAGTAGCTGCTAAGAAGAGAGAACTGATACAATATGACATCTACCTTGGCATGGATAAATTTTCCTTGTGCAAGTGTTGCCGGCGAAATTGCGATTAAAACTGATATAAAGGGAATAGAAAGTCTCACCTTTGCCAAGGCCTCGCCGGCACAAACCCGGCGTCCAGCTAAGAAGGGAAGAAAATTGCCAGAGTTGATGATAATTTGGCCATCGGAGTCAATATGACGACGAGGGTCGAAGGAGTCTGGGTCCTCCCAAAGGTTAGGGTCAAGATTAACGGCCATTAGGTTGGCCATCACCACAGTATCCTTCGGAACGCGGTAACCGACCAATGTCGTATCGTTCAGAGTGTAATGTGGAAGAGCTGTCGGAGCAACATTTCCAAGGCGTAGTGATTCCATGATGGTGGCCAGGATTAGAGGAAGTTTTGAACGGTCATTCAGATCTGGCATGCGATCCCTTCCGACAACGTCGTCCAGCTGACTCTGTATATCCCTTTGGTGCTCAGGATGGTTGACAAGATATGCAATGACCCAACGTAAGGCAGCAATGACGGGGTCAGAACCTGCACTAAATATATCTCCCACGCTGTTGATTATGTAGTCGTCTGATAAAATGGATGCTCTCTCCTCTGCGTCAACCTCATTCTCGGCAGCAATCCTCTCTCTCAGAAGACTTCCAATTAGAATATCGATCTCTGCTTTTGGGTCGAACTCATTTTTCTGTATCTTTAACTGTTGGCGAAGAATTTCAAACATTCGGTCTACGATCTTCTGCTCTGCTTGATACCCAGAAAAAGGAAAGTACTTGGCTATTGGAAAGAAATCCAAGACGAAGATTGAGAAGTTACCTCAGAGTCTGTAAAAGCCTTGTTATTCAAGTGCAAGAGTTCCTCAAAATCTGGATGGGACGAGTCGAAGTGTTTCCCAAATGTGATTCGACATATCACATTTGCAACGCTCTCCATGATTATCTTTCCAGGGTCGAAGTCATCTCCATTTTGGTCCTCAAAGTACTGCATCAGCCGTCCCACCTGCTCGGAGATCTTTTCAATCAAAGATAACAAATATACTTTCAATCTCGCGCAATGGTTAATCATTAACACCAATAGAAAATCATTTGCATAGTTTGACAATCAATGGCGTATTAGAGACATAGAATAATACAATTTGCATAGAGGCACACAATCAATTGCACCTTCATACAATCATTTATTCAAAATGGTCAATAATTAACGTGAACTGACAAACATGTGTGTAGTAAGAACAAACCCCTCAATGAATGATTAACTCATTAAATGACTTGGTTATGACTGACTGTCTGACTGATGTCTCTTTAACTGGCTGGGGTCATGTGATGACTGATTGACAACCTAATTTACAAACAATGGACTGATTGATTCGCTGGTGCGTTTGGGAAATTCGTTGCATTGTACGACCCCCTTATGTCATGACACACCTATGTCATGACACACCTATGTCACGACACACCTATGTCACACGAGATTAAAGACAAAACGCACCAAATAATTTGTTGTGAAAAGGCAAAATTATCTTTTATGGCCAACTTTATTTCAGAGTGTCAATTCAAAGATAGATAAAGACCCTGATTTATTTTACTTTTAAAATAGTCGTCACAGATTTCCGTTGAATAATAGGCACCTCAATATTCTGAAGAATTAAAACATTTCCGACTTTTAAAATGCAAATTTCAAGAAATGTGTGAAAAATGATAGGGACATACTTGCATACTTGTTTTGATTTAAATATTTTCAAGAATAAACCTTTTAGCATCGACTGTAATGCTGCTGCAATCTTTAATGGATTTTTTCGTTGTTTGACCTCAAGAGTTTTATCGCCCTTGAAAATTTACGTGTTTGAGAGGAGCTAGTTTGTACAACGTGACCGGGTCAAAAATGTTCATGAGAGGACAGAAAGAGCCCCTTCCCCCCCCCCGAAAGATGAAGGACTTCTGTCGCAGGCTTGTGCAAAGGCGAGCATTTAGCGAAGGAAATGATGAACATGCTACCTCTACTCAAAATATATATAACAAAAATTGTTTAGTGAACAGGAAATGAAAATAGACAGATGCTCAAGGTATTATCTTCATACTAAACGGGTTTAGCCCCCCCGAAGACCTCTTTGTCTTTAGCCTAAGTTATTATCTGGTCTAAGACGAAAAGTGTTTTACAAGATTGCCCTTGATTTCATGGGAAACAGCTAGCAGTATCGTCTAAAACTCTTTTCTGATCGCAATGTTCGCGATGTCCGCCGTATTGGACGTGAACAACGAAGAGACTTGGACACTAGAGTGGTCTAAATTTCCCACCAGCCTTTTCAAGCATAGTTTAGTTTAGTTGTGCACGTGTATCGGGAAATATGTCTATACTACAGTTTGTAACAGTGTTGCGTTTTTTCATTCGTTTACTTGTGGTTTTATCCATCATGGAAGACAGCAGAAGAAGTCACACTGTCATATCCGTTCGTGGGCCATTTAGTTGACGTGTTTTTCTCGTCTTCAGGAAGTTAGTGGCGCGACGACACTCTGGAAGATCGAATCATCGAAAATTATGGAGGTAGGCTTGTTGCTTTGGTGTATTTATTGCTATTAATTGGTATATCTGTCAAACGCTCACCAACTGCAGAATAATCTTTCCATATGATCAACATCAGCATATGTCTGTGTGCTTTGAAGATAGTGGAACATAGCGACAGTCACTTGTTTTGTTAAGAGATACATGTATTAGTCTAAGGGTATTCTGTACTTCATCCGATCATTTAACGGCCAGGTTAAATACATTTTCAATCTTAGAATAACGAAATATCTGCAATTACCCAAGCGTTTCCTGATTTTGGAAGTATGACTACGTTATTTATCCCTCAGTTCCCTAAAATTGAAAACAAATTATATTGGCATTCGTGTCTGGGACTTAGTTGTGAAACACATGCATGGGTGATCAGTAGCACATGATAAGGGACCGAAATATGTGTGTTTAAGTCGTACAGAATGAGTGTCAGACTAGATGCAGACCAGCTTTGACAAGCATATGCCTCTATTAGTATGTATGAGCTAGCTGATTGTTTTCTACTGTGGAATGGTCCCTGTCTATTTCAATTGGCATTGTATTTGCAGCAAAAGCTGGTGTTCTGTTGCACCCAATGTCTGTTGATTGTCTTGTGTTTCTTTAAGTTGTGTTTGTTCACCACTGTGGTCCTGTTAACTTTGCCACACATAAACCACAATTTTTGGTTGCTGGCAAATTTACATCAAAATATGCTTGCCAAGAAATATTGTAGTGCAGTAGTCAAAACAAATAATTTTGTGTCTAACAACCTAATGTATAACTTTCTTAGTGTTTGCTATGACACTACATTTTAACTCATTTCACCATGGCCTGTAGTCTGCACCACAAGCTTACAAAAAAACAAAACAAAAAAAAATCTCCTTGTAAAATAATTAAGTAGATTTAATTAACTTTTCACAGAAATTTTGAATTAACAAACTGTTTACAACAGAACCAAAAAAATGATTTTCCCAATTCTTGCTGTGACACTACAAAAGTCATGATGGTGTCTCACAGACGCAACTGATATAAAAACAGACGTTTTCTTAGCACAAAAAAAAAAAAATCTTGGGTGTGATCAATGCACCCTTGAAAGTTTTAAGAAAAATCTTGTCTTAGAAGAAATAGTATTTTGTCGCCTGAATCAGCAAATTATGCCTAGTAAAATCAAAGATTTGATTTTTTATAGTTCTTGCTGTGATGAGACTGAAGACAATGAACATGACACTAGTGTCTCACCATTATGTAATTAAAAAAAAGTAAACTTTTTCTTGTAGAAAAATCTGATAGGTGAGAAAAATCTTTTTTGAAGGGAAGGCATTTTACAGTTTGAATCAGCTTTATGCATAGCAAAACCAAAGATGTGTATTTTTCAGTTGGTGTTGTGACACAGTGATGTTACAGAAGAGGATAATCATCTCACAGAGGTGGTGTGGCTAGCTTTGAGCTGATTCAATTGGCAATGCAAAGTAGTTTTTTATAGAATTGATTTATGAAAGTGAAAAGAAAGTGTTTATGAGGAAACCAATGGTCAGCGATGGTTGTCTACAAAGTTCACATCTTTCAAAATATGACAGCTTTCATCAACACTGTTGTGAACTTTGAGCCAGTGCAACAGTGGTGGAAAAGGGAGTGGGAAGTTTTTTGTTAACACTCCTCAAATCAGTACTTCTACAGTTCATTAAAAAATTTATTTTGAGGATCAGTTTAAAAGAGAGAGCAAAGTTCAAAGTTTTGATTAAGGTTGTGTTTTTTGATAGTTTTATTATTTTATCAAAAATAAGAGTGGCCGTCAGCTATTTGTTTCATGAAATTATTTTAATTAGGAACAACACACTTCCTGAATCCTTTTTTTTTCCAAAATGTTTTCTAACTTCTTTTAATACTGAATTGACTATGGCAAAAGGCAGCCCCTTTCTTTCAACAATTTTGGTTGGGACACTCAAATAAGGTTGATTAGAAAAATAAAAGATACATGTTGACTTTGAGCTTTCAAAAGATAGTTTTAACATTCACATTTTTTGGTCTAGATTGATAGGCAGCTCTATATGCTTTAATCTGATAAAGTGGTTTTTGAATTAAGTATTTCAATTAGATGCTATTCTGTACTTCTTTTTGACACAAGACCTATGTCATCATAGGACTACATTATAACTGAAAGCATATTCAACAAATTCATTGTCTACCAATTATTGGGTGACTTTGAACTGATGAAACTGATGGACTAGTTTGTTAGTCACTCAGTATACTAATGTTTTAGTTAGTGGCTAGATTATAACTTCAGTCTTTGATTGAATAATGATTCAGGTAGTAAATGTTACATACATGTACCAACTGACAGGACAGTCAACTGATAGACTAATTGATTAACTGTCTGACTAACTGGTGACTGACTGACTGATTGATTGATTGACTGATTGATAGACTGACTCACTGATTGTCTGACAGACTCAGACTAATTGATTGATTAAGTGATTGACTCACTGACTCACAGACTGACTGATTGATTAATTGGTTGACTGACTGATTAACTGACTGATGTATTAATTAGATAATTTGGTTTTATCGACTGAGTTGAATTGACCATCATAAAGAGCTTCTCAGCTGACGTTTCTAGTGTCAGCCCCTTGTCCTTCTCTCTGAATAAGGCTAATGCTCAAAATGTCAGCTTTAGAAACTCTTTACAGTGGCCAGTTTACATTATCAACTCAGTTAATTTAACCAAATTACTATGTTATACTCCCCCACTGATACAGCTACATAGTTTCTTTAGAAATGTACCCCATTTATGATTGATTAACTGACTAATTGATTACCTGACGGACTGACCATTTATTGATTGATTGATTGACTGTCTGAATCTCTATATGTTTGTAATAAACTTAATACACCATGGAAAGTCTGTCTGTATGGTACATGTATTTATGCACCCATTGGTTTGAGTCAGAAATCTTACTTGTTCCTTGCATTGTCTTTTTCAATTTCTGTTATTACCAACACATGTGTAAATAGCATACAGAGAGAAATTTTATTTTGTATTCTATACATGTATGTACATGTTTATCTCTTCTAAGAATTTAACAGTTTAAAGAACATGCAAGGACTTGAAAGAACAACTAAGCATTAATTCCTATTTAGCATAACACTCATCAGAAGGACTTTCTTCTTATTTCTCCAGGTCAGATGTCTGATGGGTGAACAAGTGGATGAAGCTTGAAGAGCAGATCTCTTTCAAGATGCTTGTTTTACTTTGCAATCCAGCTGTAAGGTGAACCAGATAAACAAATCTTATTAATAAGCCAAGTTCTGTTTCAGTGCAAGGTAGCAAATGCATGATGCTGCTCACTTAATGTAAAGCAGTATCTATGTGTGGAACATTAACTTGAAATTCACCCCAGACATGCAGTGTATCAATGTACTATGGATTAAGGTTGACATCTTTGTCACTTTTCATTGTCTGTAGTCACAGTTGACTTTCTGATTTGCAATTCTGCAAAAGGACAAGTTGCCCTATACATAAGTGTATGATATATCTGAGAAAGAAAATTGTTACAAGAAAAAGTGTGAAGTTGTGTAGGGATTGAAATTGCTGAATTCTAGAAATTCCAATTTGAAGTCTTACCAAATCACCTTTGTTCTTTTTGCCATTGAATAAGTATGGAAGCTGACAAGGGGAAACATTTCTAGCATAAAGAACTGCCTGCAACTGAAGCACCTTCACTGAAGAAGCATAGAATCTGGCTGATCTTATGGGAAATAGGCAGCATGATTGACTTGTGCCTGTCTGGTTGACTATCTGTCTGACTGATTGCGACTGACTGACTATTGGATGGTGAACTAAATTACCTACATGTTACTAAATGATTGACTGATTGACTTCCTGTCTATTTGACTGACTGATAAACTGTCAGACTGGCCAGCTGACTAACTGATTGCATGACAATCTGATTGTCATTCACCCACCAACCGATGGACTGGCTGACTAACAGAGTGTCTGACTGACTGATTGACTTATTTACCAACTGGCTGTCTGGTTGACTCTGACTGATTGCTTGATGACGCAACAGACTAACTGTTTAGCTGACTGATTAAACGATTGAATGACTGACAACTCACTTACTGGCTGGCTGATAGACTATTAGACTCACTGACAGATTGACTGTGGTCTGACCAACTGGCAAATTGACTGACTAACTAGCTGAATGACAGCTGACTACCTGACTGACTGACCAGCATAATAAAAGACTGTCTGACAGACTGGCTAACAAAGCAACCGATTGAATGGCTGACTGACCAACTGATTGACTGGTTGATAAAACAACTGAGTGATTTACTGACTGACTGTCTTGCTCTTGACTGATTAATTGACTGGCTCACAAAGTGACTGATTGACTGATGGACAGTCATGAAGGCTGGAAGGCAATCATTTAGATATACAAAGTCACCCTGTGGGAGTCAGTGGCTTCTCTGATGTGTAATGCAAAGTCATATAACAAAAGACAACAGAAAATATAGTCGTCAAGCTTTTGCCATGCAAATAGGCATGGTGGCACAGCATGAAATAAGAGTTTCATTTGTACATACTTCAATCAGTCAACCGTCCTAAAATAAATGAAAAGTGGCAACAGTAAATTACCACCAAGGATCCACTCCAATAAATATTCATTCAATAACAAAATGAGTTTTTTATTATTTGAGTGGTCATGTGCCTCAAAATGACTGACATACTGTACTTGCACTCTTTTGTATTACAACTGCATACCAAACTCAATTGGTACATGGTAGCCACAGGTCAGCTTATGATCCAGAAAAATTCTCTAAGGCTTGGGAAATTGCAGAAAGTTTATTTGGAAAAAAAAAGTGAAATTTTAGAGAAAATTCAAAGAATTTGAATGACATTAAAATGGACTGAAGTCATTTTTACTTATGATTTGTGAAAAACATACTAGTGCATGGAAGGACTTGCTGTTGGGAGAACCTGGAGGCTGTTCCTCACGTACAGTATCTAACATTTTGCATAATTTGGTCTGCACAACTCTATTTTGATCAGGGAATTTGTTAAAGGAAGTTACAAACTTTTGTCTGGCAACCACATTCTATCTGACCGGAAGACTGTAAATAGTGGACTAACTTATGAAAAGACCAACTGACTGACTGATAGACTTCCTGGCCGACTGACTACATATAAGTGACTGACTGACTGACTCATCGATAAACCAACTGGCTGACTGATAGACTCTCTGGCAGACTGACTACATATAGGTGACTGACTGACTGACTAAGTGACAGTTTGACTAACTCACTTACTGACTGACTGACTGAATGACTGATTATATGACTGACTGACTGACTGATAGTCTGATTAACTGACTGACCAATCAAATGATTGACTGATTGACTAACTGATTTACTGACTGACTGATTCACTGAGTGACTGACAGACTAACTGTCTGATTGATGTACTGCCTTACTAACTGATTGAATGACTGACTGACTGACTGAATGAATGATCATTGATTGACTGATTGATTGACAGACTGACTGACTGATTGAATGATTGATGACTGACTGACTTAATGACTGACTGACTTAATGACTGACTATTTGACTGAATGGCTGATGACTTACTGACTGACTGACTGACTGATTGACCGGCTGACTGACTTACTGACTGTTAAAGTGATAGACTGACTAAATAAGTGATAAATGAACCAACTGTCCTACTGACTGGGCTGACTAAAGCTCTTGCACACCAACTGACTACAATAAACCACTCGATGAATGATTAACTCATTAAATGACTTGGTTATGACTGACTGTCTGGCTAATGTCTGTTTAACTGACTGGGATTATGTGATGACTGATTGGCAACCTAATTTACAAACTGACTTAAACCTATTTGTAGATTGCTTTATCAGCATAAAATATTACTATGCTCTGTGGAGCTTGTGATTCTAAAGAATTGTAACCATAGACAGGTGAAAGAGGCAACCAGAAGTGTTTGTGGGCCTGTATCAATGCCTGCTTTCCATGTTATCCCCCAATCTGGTGTTCCTTCCAAATTCTCTTTTTATTGAAAAACAAAGAATGGTATACGGCATGTCTGGGTGAGTCAGTACAGTCAAGTGTCCATGCCAAAATGTGTTAAAACAAACATTTTTGCAATTGAAGCATGATATGGGAAGTTCCAAAATTGTCTCATGTGGTCTGTTCAACCAATGGAGACAGTGATTATCAACATTTTGGCTGAATGGATGGTTTGACTCTTCATTAATTACTGGAAATGTGATGAGTGAATTTTGTGAAACCTCTCCTAGTTTTCCTATCAACAATTTCTACATTGTGATAAAAATCTTTAAAATTTAGTCCCAAAAATTCGTTTCAAAAAGAAAACAATTATTTGAGTAGGGACTGAGGCTCTGAGATTTGGATTTTCAATGGACTTTATTGATTCGCTGGTGCGTCTGGGAAATTCGTTGTACGACCCCCTATGTCATGACACACCTATGTCACGCGTGATTAAAGACAAAATGCACCGAATAATTTGTTGTGAAAAGGCAAAATTATCTTTTATGGCCAACTTTATTTCAGAGTGTCAATTCAAAGATAGATAAAGACCCTGATTTATTTTACTTTTAAAACAGTCGTCACAGATTTCCACTGAATAATAGGCACCTCATTATTCTGAAGAATTGAACATCTCCGACTTTTAAAATGCAAATTTCAAGAAATGCGTGAAAAATGATAGGGACATATTTGCATACTTGTTTTGATATAAATATTTTCAAGGCTAAACCTCTTTAGGATCGACTGTAATGCTGCTGCAATCTTTAATGGATTTTTTCGTTGTTGGACCCCAAGAGTTTTATCGCCCTTGAAAATTTTCGTGTTTGAGAAGAGTTGGTTTGTACACGATCGCATGGGTTTAAAATATTTGAATTTTATTAGGTACGATTTCGGAGTGGAATTTCTCTCAAATGTCGGTAATTATTTCTAAATCAGTTGTAAGGAGGAACCGAATGGAGAGGTTTTATCGGAAACAAACTCTGAGCATCCAAGATCTGTCCTACAAGGTTTCAAGCCTTGTCTCGCGCTACCTAGCGTTACAAAAATTTTCTCTTACGTTAAGCAAATACGATAGCTGTTTTCCTTGAATACGTTCTCTTAGTGCGTTTGTTTTTAATACATGGTTTGCTTCTATCTCATAGAAAAAAATGGATTGTAATTCGGGAAAAATTTAGCACTTTATTTTACAATCGTTGAAAAAGGTCACGGTAGTAGAGGAGGTCACGCGACTCTGCGTGACGACTTGAACAAAGCCTGCGAAAAGAGATAATTTGGTGAATATTATCTTCTGCGCTTTTTGCTTTGATAAAAACACGAATTCGCGTTATGTTTTGAGAGATAATCACTTTTTACTAAAATCAAACGCATCGGGAAACTATTTTGGGAAACGTATTTTTGTAGCAATGTTGTTAAGTCTTGTTAAGCAAAACTTGGCTTATTATTAGGAATTTATCTGGTTCACTTTTTAACGGTTGGATTGCGAAGTAAAGCAACACAGGAATGAAGTAACAATATTTTATTGATAGAATAAAATTGTCTGTCTTGTCCATCATTTTATTTAAGGAACTAAAATTAAAAAAAAAATAAAGCCAATCTTATCCCTGCTATAGTTGCTTCCACTCTGTTGCTCATAGTCAGTGATGTTTCGTCAGTCCTCTTTTATTATTCCAACTTTAAAATCCTGTTCAGTTTTATCTGATCCCTTAGTACAAGCCGGGGACAGTTGAACACTTGGAAGAGTTGACCACTTGCTCCCAAGTAGGAGGGACAGGGTAAAGGAAAGTGAGAGTTTGCTCCCAATGCCTCTGGGGTCTTTCTCCTAATTTGTCACAATATCACACCTGATCAATTTGGAATTGATGATTTGAAAAAAAATAATAAAAATTCAAAATGGAATTTGATTAAAGGAGCTGATTTGCAAGTCAATGTATCGAAAGCTAAAGTGATTTGCCTCCGCGGCAATAGAAATAATTTTAGCTCGCAATCGCGCTATAAATTTAGTAGAAAAAACCCTAATAGAGTCAGAAATGTTCCCAACCTGGACAAAAAAAACCGAAGTGCTGACTTGAGGTGCCCAATTTCCAGAGCATCGTCACTGAAAGCAAGGAAAGATACCGAATCTCACTAGTCTGGTTTGACTTTATCACACAAATGTCACCAAAGAGCACAAGTCGCTAAATGTCTCTTATCAGTGAAGATACCCATACCAGAATCTCTCTCTAATTAAAAAGAAAATAATTTGGCGGTAATCTTATCCTTAGGCGAATGAAAAGGTTTAGTTTTATTCTAATAATTATATTTTGCAAAAGGTTTTATTTAGTTCCGCACATTCGGCTTAGTTTTTTTGTTGACCATTTCAAGTCACAAGACGTCTACGGGAATTGTTCCTTGTGAATGTGCATGCGAAGGAATAATTGGAGGAAAAAAAACCAAAGAACAAATCTCCAGAAGACGTCTGTGATCTGAGACAGGCAATCCACAAACAAAGCTAAACGAGCCTTGAACTAAATAATAAGAGAAAAAAGTGTCAAGAGTAAACCTAGGAAGTTTTTAAAAACTAAGTATAAACTAGGAAACGCTGATTATAATAGCGAAATAGAAGAAAATACCTAAAGCTTTAAAGCCTTCAGTTTTATCTGTTTATGCGATTTGCATCGGCTTCAAACCCTACTTCGGTTAGATATTTTTAGTTAAGGCGAAAATGCCCTTTTATCCTCTGCTTATTCCGAAAAATGTTCCTGGCACAAAATTATCTGTGACTGGACCCTTGCTTGACGAGCCTACATGTATATGTACGAACGGCTACGTGAAGGCTATTAAAAGTAACATCTATGTAGTAAAATTATATTAATATTACCTAAATACCCATCTTTTTATGCTAACACTATTCCCTTGTCATTATTTTTTTTTAAGGAAAACTAGATAAGTTTTAGTCACTAAGGAATAAGGTAAATCTTAAAACTAACACTTTTCCTAATGAAAAAAAATGCTTCTTTAATCAAAAAGTAATAAGTTCTGCCTATTCATGAATAAGTCTAGTGTTTATGATCATGCTCTTACCCTGTTAAATGAAAAAAATATATACTACACTATACTAACCCTAAAATTATGGTATAATAATTCCATGATGAAAAAATTTCTCCTCAAGTGAAAAAAAAGAAATTTTGCCTACAATTAGTCATAATTTTCCTTAAATAGCAATAAAGATAATTTTTATCAAAGCTAATGTTAATATTTTCCCTTATAAATATGCTACTTTCATTAAAAGTGAATAAATTTTCCCTATTCCAGCAAAGGCCTAGCTTTTACAACTTTTAGCAGCTGTATAATTATGCAAAAAATATGCTGATCCTAAATAATAGTAAGTATAGCAATATGGTTTTATAGTGAGAAAATGCTAGCTAATTAAAAAAAATTGTTTAAGTATAGCAATATGGTTTTATAGTGAGAAAATGCTAGTTAATTAAAAAAAATTGTTTAAAAAAATGTTTATATAATTATGTTTATGCCAATGGTTAATATTTTGTGTTATATTTAAGTTATAATTAAATGAAAAACTAAAGAAGAGAGATTCTGGATTTGGTATCAACCCATCAGAGAGACCCCCAGTAACTATTAGCTCAATTTGATGTCATTTGTGTGAGTCCAGTCAAGCCAGACCAGAGAAATCCAGCAAAAATCCGCACTCCCAATGTAAATACACCTAAATTGACTCCTTCAATTCAGTGCAACTGTTTTAATGATCCTTAGTTTTGGAACATTTCGAGATACATTGAATGCAAAAAAGCACCTTCTGAGGCCAAAATGTGTCAAATTGATGGTGTGATTCCATGACAAATTAGGCAAAACCCCAAAGACAAAAGAGCAAACTCTCACCTTCCTCTACACTGTCCTCCCTACTTGAGAGCAAGAGGTCAACTCTTCCAAGTGTCCAACTGTCCCCTGCTTGAACTTCAGGATCAGACAAAGCATCACAGGATTTCTCAGTTAGAATATTTCAGAGGACATCAGAAACACACCTTCTAAGAACAGACAGAGCTTCCACAACCCAGCAGGGATGTGATTGGCTAAATTTTTTTTCTTTGTTCTTGCCTCTAAGTGTGTGTGCCACCAGCAATCTGAAATTAAATAATATCCTAGAAACTTAAGTAGATATGCAAGCTCATTACCACAGTAGATGACCTACCAAATTAAAATAATGATGTTAATAGCTAAATAATGTCTCTTGGTGAAGCTAGTTCATGGCACAAAATTTACGCTTACTTACTGGTAGCTACTTCAAGATCAAGCTTGCAATACCAAGCTTAGAAAAAATAATGTCCTTCAGAACTAAGTTTTGAAAAAAAAATGGAATCCTGCAAGAGACCCTAGAAGATATCATGACTTGTAAAACCGAAAAGTACCAGGAAAGGAAATTAAATTATATGGAAATGTAGCCTACCGTGTTTACCTTAAGCAGAAAAGATATCTTCAGTAAGGCTTAATATTGAAAAGTATAGCTGGTCAAACTTATGTGAAATCATCAAGGATTTGCTCTTTGCATAACGTGGCATTCAATCTAACTTAGCAATAAATTTAAATGAAACCTTCTCAGCCACATATGCAGCCCAGGGGAAAAATAGTGAGCTAATGAAAAGCAAACTAAAACTACTCCTAAAATTAGTTTGTGGTATGAGCTGATGTACTCAATATAATAATATTACCACAAACATCATGCCAACCTAAAAAACTGGTATCCTAAAACATCATAAAACTCTGGAAACCCTTAGGCCAGGAAATCCTAGAATGACATGTTTCCCTCAAATTCCTAGGACAAATACCTTACTAAGACCCTCTTCTCCCACCACCCCCCCCCCCTCCAAAAAAAAGAACATGGAACACCCAGAAATCACTATGACCCAGAAACCTAAAACTATGAAGCCTAAGACTTAGAAATCTGAGACCCAGAGACCTTTAACCCTTATACTTACTATGAAATGGTAGGAATAATTATGTTAAATATACCTGAGACATGGAAATCTGAGATCAAGAAAATTCTAACACCCCTAGACTTAAAACTGGTTAAACCTCAGCCCAAAAGATCCTGGACCCACAAAGAGAAAGATCTAAAAATATACCTTAGACTGAGAAATCCAAGATTCAGAAACCTGAGGCCCAAAAGCCCAACACTTAGAACACCTTAATACCAAAAAACCTCGGGAACTAGAAAACCTAAGCAAAGGAAAACCACAACCCACCAAACTTAGATCTGGAAAACCTGATACAGCTTGGAATAAGAAAACCTATGGTGTGGAAATCAAAGACCCAGAAGTATATAAAGAAAATTGTGTCAGCATGATGTTGGTAATATTAACTATTATTAATATTTAAGATATTACTAATTTGTAATTGTTTTGAAAGCTTCCATTTGAGCAATGAGGTATGTCTTAGAATTATTTGTAGCTTAGTTTGGCTTTGTAAAAATTCTTCAAAATTCTCTAGTAACCAATTTCTCCATTCCAAATTATATAATTTGTCTGTGGTTACCAATATCCAATTGTAGCTTCAATCACAATCTAAATGAACTACAGTGAAAAAACCTTTGATGCAAAACCTATTGAAGACCCAAAAGTCTCACACCCAAAGGACCAGCAGCCTAAAAAACCCAGGGCTTAAAAATCCAAATACCTAAGGACTGGGACCAGAAAAAAAAATCTAAGACCAAAAAAGACCTGAAGATAACCAAGAAATCTCCTTACTTCAAGCTACAATTTGAAAGTGGAAACAGCCAACTCAGTGTCTACTAAATATGCACTTACTCCAATTTTCATGTGTGTCACACACCTATGACAGTCACCGTGAAATTCAATTTGGTAGATAAATGATGTTCAATAATGCCTTAAACCTAGAAAACTGAGATTGAATCTGTTGTAGTCTTAGAATAACATGCAAACTCCAAACAGGAAAAAATCAATCACAGGTAGAAATCGTGACAACTAAATCTAACATTAACCTCCCCAAACTTAGTTCAAACAAGTACAAAAATTAGGGAATGCAGGCATGAAAGAAATTCCTAAGTGGTTCCATCTCACTTACTGCTTGTCTCTTAAATCATATTATGATGATAAAGACCAACAGTAAGGAGAAAATACCTAAACTTAGCACCTAGAAAAATAGTGAGGACCAGAAATCCCACACCCAGAAAGGATTCAGAAAACCTAAGACTTGGAAATCTGTTAAAAGAAGGACATAACACCAAACTATGACCCCAACTGCC
Organism: Pocillopora damicornis; assembly: GCF_964200805.1. Taxonomy (NCBI): domain Eukaryota; kingdom Metazoa; phylum Cnidaria; class Anthozoa; order Scleractinia; family Pocilloporidae; genus Pocillopora; species Pocillopora damicornis. Next base: position 3,348,488 of record NC_142680.1, read on the forward strand.
TTGGACCCAATAAACCTAAAATACACGAATCTTAAGGAACAAAAGGCTTAAAACTGAAAAAACCTGAAACCCAAAAAATCTGACCCAAAAGACCTTAGACCCTTTAATACCTATGGCCTGAAAAGCCTAAGACCACAAAAACCCAGAACCAAAAAGCTAAAGTCCCATGAACCTGACACTTTTAAAACCTGAGAGCAAAAACCTCTAAGGACCCCAATATAATTATCTGAGACCTGAAAAATGTAAGAATGAAAACATCTACAACTAGAAAACTTGAAACCAGAAAATCCAATGTGAAAGAAACCTAATAAGCTAAAAAACTGGAGATATAAAAAAAAACCAAGACCCAAAAACCTTTGAACCCAAAGGAATCTTAGTCCCAAAAAACCCACCACCCAGAAAACCCAGGACCCAAATATCCCATGACCCAGAGAGACCTAAGCTAAAAGATCTGAGAGATTAAATCAAAAGCGAGACCCAAAGACCTAAGCGCATTAAACCTGAACCCAAAGAAATCTTAGACCCAAAAAGTCCCACCACCCCAAAAACCCGGGACCCAAATATCCCATGACCCAGAGAGACCTAAGCGAAAAGATGAGAGATATTGAAAAAAAAGGCAAGAACCATAAACCTAAGCCCATTAAGCCTGAACCCAAAGAAACCTAAGAACCAAAAAACTTACCATGACCTGAAAAACCCAGGACCTGAAATACTATGACCCAGAAACCCAAGCTCTGAGAGCAGACATTCAATGAAAACCTACAACCCAAAAGCCTAAGCCCATTCACCTGAACCTATAATAAACAAAGACCCAAAAGACTTACCAAAAAAAAAAAAACCCAGGACCCAAAAATTCCTTGACCCAGAAATCTGAGCTGACTAGGACCAAAAATCAGTAAAAACTGAGATCCAAAAACTTAAGCCCTGGAACCTGAGACCCCAAAAGCACTTGTTTGAACAACTGTGGCACACACACATTCCCATTATTATGAACTACAAAAAAAGAAAGAGCTTAATGAATGGTGGTGGTGGAACAACAGCTGGGTGAAAAACCTCCCTGTACGTCCACTTGCACCTAGGAGGAAAACCCCGGGCCAGCTGCACCCCCATTCAATGACCTCCCGGGCTGGGCCCAAATTAAATCTAGTATTGATGGAAATGATAAATAATCTTGTACTTGCTTCCAGTGCCAGTCATCAAGGTTCCTTTACCATGATGAGTCCCATGTTGTTGATCTTTGAAGTATCCTCAGCTTTGTTGCTTGGCTTGTGATGTCCAGTTGTGATACTTTCCATTTGGTAGATCTATGAAACAAGATATAGGAACGATGTTGTTAATATTCTACTCGAAAAAATTTTATCCTATTCCTATAATAGATGATGGAGGAGTGTTCCAATTTTTTTAAATCAAAGAAAAATAAACAGCATACAGGTTTAGTGCCTCACCCCACCGGGGCTTATCCCTTTTTTTTTTTTTTTAAGCATGAAAAAACTGAGATTCTTACTTCCTAGACAGGATGCTGATTTTAATCACAGAAAAATAAAAAGTAGGTAAAAACACAACACACTAGCCAAACCCTGCTAAAAACATTTCCTTTACATAAGAAATTCTAAACTAGTCTAAAATAATCCACTATTTAGCTTGTATAAATGACTTCCTGAGGGTTTCTAGCATTGACCTTTAACTGCATACAACATCAGGCCCTTAACGTTACATGAATATCACAGCCACAACAAAAATAGCAAGTCAATCATAATCTCATATTGACCCATTAGGAAGGAATTTTCTCAAAAATAATGTCTCAGACCTGTAAACTCCCCCTCATGAAGAAAAAGAAGTTTCTCCCAGAACTACATTTCTGTTCAATATCAATAAAATTTTACGCAAAATGGAGCTGAGCAAAGAGAAATGTCAACTTGGAGATAATGTTTGATCAAGTACCAAATTCCCCCCACTAGAATGATAATTGTTGTTAGGAAGAAACTGTAAGGAATTTATATTTTCATCTTCAAGGGCAAAAAGGGTACAACAAAAGCTGGGAACAGATCAGTGTTTTGGTCTAGTTTACTCTAGTATCAGCTTCATGTTGGTTTTTAGATATAGTGACTAAAAATCATGTACTTCAATTTTCAATGAATCTTAAGCAAGACAATTTACTCATCCAGTGCCTCTCTCTTCATTCAACAAACTTTAAGGGAAACTTAAGGGGAAAATAGCTGAGGTGTAACGTGTGACAGACTTACTTCACTTCCTCCAGGAAAGACTTAAGGATGCAACTGTTTGAAGATTGCATAACACTATCCAACAGATAAATCTATATAAGGTGGCTAGTGCAGTATGTTTTGGTAACACTATCCACTGGATAGTGATTTATTAGTTGGATAGTATTATCTGCCCTTTGAACAAATGGACCCTGGTTGCTTCATGCTGAGGAATTCAGCACAAGCTCAGTTGGAGATATGGAGATATGGAGATATGGAGATATGGAGATATGCTGCATCGAAATTATGGAACGCTTTACCGGACGAGTCTCGAAAGATACAAACATTTACTACTTTTAAAAATTACTTAAAAACATTAGATCTCACAGGACTCTAGTGCGGTGAGGATCTATCCTTGATTATATTTACTGTTTTTAATGATTACATTTTATACATTTTACTTGGTGACTACATTGTTAAATTCTTATATAATTTTAATATTAGCTAGTTCTTAATCTTAATTTATTTAAATTTATATACCTTCACAAGGCTTTATAATTTCCTTTTCTCTTTTTATTTCGTGGCGTACCTGTAAACTAGCTTTTAGCTAAGTGTTCTGACCACGTTAAATAAATTGATTGATTGATTGATTGATTGATTGATTGCTATAATGAGACATTCACTCATGTGACCATGACATGACATTCAGGAAGTGCATTTGCGATCTGAGTACAGTTCCTACAGCATTATCATATTTGCAGAGTAAGCATGCATAATGACAAGCTACAAAGAAATGTCTTTAGGGTTCCAGGTACCAATCTGAGTCTTGTTTGATTATAAATGTCCAGTACAGGAAACAAAAATGTTTATATCTTACCTGTTGCATTTTGACCTTCTGGTTTATCATTTATCATTCAGCCTCATCAGACTACCACTCTGATCCAAGATCCATGGTTGTCCATTGCCCACCAAGACTTATCCATGGGCCAAGTACCAAAACAAGCTTGAATTTCCTCAAGACAGTCGACGCTCCAGCTATCAACTTCAGAAGGCTTCCATGTTGAATTGTTATTAATCCCAGTTCCCTCGCACCAACGAAAACACGCAAGTCGCGGATCACGCACGAAAATAGCGATTCCACGACAGTTTTCGAGCGTGTTTACGAATCTATGCGTGTAGTTTCTATGGAGCGTAAGTGTATCCTTTAAAGTAATCATCAGCCGGAGAAATTTTTCAGCTTACGGCTCTTAAAAATGACGTGATGTTTACTGGAGAATTAATGTTGCCTACAATCTTAAAAAAAAGAGACAAAACAATACCCTAGACTCTCCTTTTTTACTACTCACATCTCTGAAAAGAGACTGTAAGTAGTAAAAACAAAATCAATCTCAGTGAATTGATCTTCTTTCATTTCGCAATATGTACTCCAATAAAACTATGCATTCGACTATTATGCAATAAACCTTTAAATACAACTACATGAAGAAGTGGCGTGTTTATATGACGGTGCGCATCTTTTAAGGCCGATTAGGTGTGGCACTGTTAACATGACCATAGTCTCAGGCAACGATTCGAAGTCGGTTTACTACATTGCATAACGCACATACAACTGCCACAAGTCTCTCACAGATACCTCCCCTTCTCCGTGATCATCACAAAAGAGAGAATTTGAAAGCGATACCGTAATTCTCGTCTTGGACCATATTGGCACGTTCACGTTCAATCTCCCTTTTCTGGTGTCAGCTTTTCAGTAGTGATTTCTCTCAAAATTTTTGAAAATTTTTTCGATACTTACCATACAATTATCGTTTCCTAATTCCTAGACTCGCCTTAGGTATTACGACAAAGAACTTTGAAATCTAATGTCTAAATACTCTATCCCCAATCTTCACCCTCATTTAAGGTTTTTTGAGGTATTTTTGTAATATTGATTTAAGTTTTCTCGTAAGCTCGCCTATCGTTTTAGACCTATAAATGATCACTCACTTACCTCTCAATAAAACTATAGGAATATCGAAATTCTTGATCAATTAGAGTGAAGATTCTTTTAAGCCTGAGCGATTTCAAATTGAAGTAAGTACCTCATCCGAACGTTCTGAGAAGTTTGGCAGTACGTCTTGAAACAATCCCCATGCCATTTTCAATATGACGGATCAAATTGATGACACTTTCATTCCTCCAGAACGATGAGAAAAAAGTTTGTAATTATTTAGAACAAAGAATCTCGTCAAAGCAAGAATAAATCACCTTTTCGGTTAAGCCATTTCTTGTAATATAAGACCATTAAAACAACATTTATTTAGTGCCATTTTCAGGACGTGAATTAACTTTTTTCGATGCATTCTCTAAGTGGTTACTCTATGGTTGCCCCAAAGACATCTTACGTTCCCCGTTCTCAGTTTCTCGGTCGTTCTCAGTTCCCCGCGCCTCGCCCCTGTGCACACACCCCTGATGTGATTCCTCGTGTTTCTCTTCCAATCGCAAGGAGTCTTCTCGTGACCCCACCCCATTCCAAACCCCCTAAATTTAGTATACCCTCGCCATTACTTTTCTCTTTTTCTCGTTTTCATTTTTGCGCGCATTCCACGTGTTTTCTCTACCTCCTCAATCTTCTCATGCATTCCTTTTCTCTTTTTTCTCCCTGGTTCATGACTGGAAACGTAGACAGAGATATAAGGGAGCAGAAGTAAAAGACGTAAATTTCAGACTCTGAAAGAAACTCTCCATCTCCATCCCATCCCCCCCCGTTCTACTTCAGCAGCCCCAACCCCTCTCTCCAACTACCCACACCCCTCCCCTGAACCCAAACAAGTCACCCAGTCTTTCTCTGTTTTCAAAATGATCGCATATTGTGCTGCCGCCATCACGACAACGGAAAAACAAAGGAGAAACGAGTTTTACTACTGAAACTCTAGGGCTGAGGTAAGGACAGTGAGATGGGATTTCGTCAGCGGATCTGCGTATAAAATGTTGAGACGAACTGAGAGTGTTTGGTGAGTCACCAGCACAAGTTAGGTCCTAGTTCGCTTTGGTTATCCTGACCCAAATACAAAATAAAAATCTTAGGTACAAACTCAATATAAATCATAAATCATGTTTCGAATTTCCACACAAGTTACAACAATAACATCGACAACATTAGGTTCCATTAAAATCAATATGTGAGTGATTCTTTCGGTCAAAATGTTGTCATAACAGAAAAGGAAAGTTTTTAATTTTGTCCTTGTTAAATGTAGGAAAGAATACTACTTAAGTTCTTTTATTTTTTCTTCTAAGTCCTTTTCGTTTGATCCACTGAATGAATGTAACTGGAATAAAAAGAAAAACAAAGCAAATAGTTTCAGTCAACTTTTTACACTCTAATATCAGCATTTTTATTCTCCATACTGTTCTCTATACATTTCTTATGGAATTGGCAAGGAGAATTTAGATGAAAATCAAGAGCTTTTCAAATTTGGGATCATATGCTTAATTCTCGCGAGCCTAATGTTTTAGAAGGTAAAACAGCACAGCGGAAAAAATAAATGTGCATGCGCGGCCAGTGTCGGCCTACTTGAATAGTGAGACTTTTGAGACGGCAGTCATTATGTGCAATGATTGCCTCTGTTCACGCGAGCTGAGCATGCCCACTTATTTTGTCACTTGTATTAAAACTCGTGTAAGTTCTTCTTTAAGTGCCTTGTTTCGATTACCTTGTTTCCATTCTTGTAAAAAACAAAAGTAGGCATGACTTCCACGTTTTCCGCCTCGGCTATGACCTACAAAGATAAAACAATACACATCTAACGCATAATGACCTGCCCTTTGTCCCCATCCAAGGCTATCATGACATATTGATGTCATTTACCAACAGAAAAATAGAGACAGCAACAACACCTTAAAGAATGCTGTTTATCTTTTTATCAAGATCACAGAACAAAGAAAAACATCTGATTCTCTCATGAGGAATGGAACATCAAAACTTCGGACTTTGCGCTCCGATACTCTACCACTGAGCTAAAGAAACGTGTTGTCAGGTGTTATCACGTGTCGTCATGTGTGATCTTGACTATAAATGTCATCTTAGTCACATCGTCACTGTTTGCTAATATCAACTATCATTAAAGTAAACTTTTTTTTTTATTCACTGTTTGTGTCTTTCTGTTTAATAGTTGTTCACTTACTTCAGCTTCGTCAACATCAATTTTTGCGAAGACTACATCAGTAAACTTGGCAGCGAATTTCTGTTAAAAGAAAATGCAAATTTTTTACACCAATCTTTTGGGCGCAAATTTCCGCCCTCACACATATACACAGATGTTTCATTCAAGATAACTGAAGTAGAAATGTTTATTTGGAGCAACTACATCTGTCAATATCTCATTAATACAGTCACAAACCGAAGAATGACGAAACCACGATAAAAAAAAAAAGTGGGGTAAGGGGGTGGGGCTGGGGACTTAAATGTCACCGTTATATTGGAATTCAGAAGAAAATCAAGGTACCTTTCGTTCCAAATTTTTATACCAGAGGAGAGGGGTACGGTTCACATGTATCTTAAACCCCATCCCCCTCCCCCTCCCCCCCCCCCCCGTGCTCTTCTAACGTCCGTTCTTTATCTCATCACTCACCCTGAAAGCTGGTTTGATTTTTCTGCACGGACCACACCAATCCGCATAAAAGTCGATCACTATCAGCTTATCTTTGTTATCTGGACTTTTTAGGAATTGTTCATACTCGTCCTATTCAAAGAAGAAAAAAAAACAAAATAAATGATTTGTACATGAACTAAATATTAGCGTGATTAGTTGGTGAATTTTTCTTCAAGTTATCACTGCATAGGCGCACAACGAGATATGGGAAGAAAATACTTTCCCGCCATCTCCTTCGTTGCGTATCAATCAGACTCATTCCCGTCTCACTCGTACTCTTCCATAGACAAATGAAAGATGACTGGGGACGAGTCCGACATCCTTCGTACATTTAAATCGCCAAAATTCACGGAAAACATTTCACTAATCTCGTTCGCGTGCACACGAATCATGTTAAAATACTCAGTAAATTGTAAATAAATTCAAGTTTGGATACGACATGTTAGCATTTAGCATTTAAGCAGGAAATTTATCATATATACAGACGTGATGTGATGAGAACTCATGATGTGGCCGACATTTTAATTATGCATAAAAATATAAAAATTTGACCTAGATACATAACTGAGTAGATTTAATTCGATATACTTTTAAATATCAATTTACATTGAAAGTTTGTTTCAAATGAAAAACGCGTCATTTTCATCAAACTGAAAACTCGTTTAAATTTCAATTTATCGATGTTTTGACTCAATGATAATAAATAAAATAGGCGAGAACAAGGAATAGAATCGAAAGTTAACAATGCAAATTTGGTTTCCAAATCGCTCACGAAAATCTTAAATCCGCGGCTCTTTTGAATTTCAGCTTTTTCCCCCTCATGAATGCGAACTTCAGAATCAAAAACCTCTCCGTTGTCTAGACTCATAGCCCATCGTTTGGTGTGAAGTGTTCAAATAGACGGCTTATTACCCGATATTGAGTCAACAGCTGAATTCCCATAAATAACCGAGATTTAAGTTATTTATCTGTCGTATTTTAGTTATTACTAATGAAAAACACAACTCACCTTATTGGTGAACTCCATTTCTTCGTAATATTTGCTGAAAAGTTATGATATTTTGTTGTAAACCTATTAGAAAAGTGGCAGTCTTGAAGGGAAACAAAATTAGCGTGTTGTTTGTCGAATGCGGAACAGGCGGTGCATGAACAAACATAAAAGATTACCATGTGATTTAAAGGTAACTACGTCACTGTCTGTGAATATTGAAGAACCGTTCTCACGTTTGTGGTTTGCAATCTTTTCAAATTTCTCCCTTCTTGATCTGTTTTAGATCATTATTATTCCTTTCGGGTCATCTTACCATTTGAAACTATACAAATTTTTTATTTTGGCTAAACTTGAAGAAAAATCAGTTTTTAACCCTTTCACTCCCGATCTCACAAGAAATTCTCCGTACTGTCTGCCGTACAATTCTTGGGATGTTAGTTGGGAGATTTTGGTATTGGATCAACTAATGATCCCGCTAACTATTAAAGTCTCTTTAAATGTTTATTTATTAGGATTAAAAATAACCTCACTAAGCAACTGTAGATATTACCATTGATAACTATCATGACGTTTTCATCTGCTTTCATCATTTCATTGATTAACAGGAAAGGTCTTCTTAATTTCATGTTAGAGACATTTAAGTTTGACTACGTGAATTCCAAACTAAAGTAATCACAACGGCCAGTCAGGTCAAAGGTTAATGTCAGAAGGAACCAATCACTACTCAAAATAAAAACAAGCAAATTGCTTGAAGCGCGGGAAAACGCGGGTGAACTAGTCGCGACTGTTTTTTAGCTCCGCATGTGATTGGTTTAGAGGATGATGTGAGGATGGTGTGAGTGAGTGTGTATGTGGGGGGGGGGGGGGGGTTGTAATTTCTCCATACAGAATCAATAAATTGTCACCAAGAAAGACGATGATGGAAATATAAAAAAGAAACTCGCAAGGATTTTTTTGAAAACCGAAAAAATATGTTTTAAGCGTATCGTAACGTGATGAACTTGATAATTGAACTGCATTTCAGTAAACAGCATAACAGAGCAGAGTTACGAATGAAAAGGAAAGTAGAACACCAATAACCGATCTTAAAACGAACGACTGGCGATTCGCGTTTGATTTATAACAAGAACGTTAACGAATGATCGGAAGCGACCAAAAACAAATGGACATTAATGTGAAAGAGTAGGGGAAATTACAGGCAGGTGTACACGAAGGAAATAATTATGGAGGTTTACATTCAATAAGGAAGAGCCGAAATAAAGTAAGCTCGAGCGACAACAGCAGAAAAAAAAATAAAAACCGAGGAAATCACAAGTGCAGAGCGAGTCGATACGAAAATGTTAACTAATTTGGTTTAGATGCAACCGAAGAGTTTCAAATCCAAGTTCAATTTTCTCTCCATTATATATATCTTCACTGAGGAACTTTCTGTGCTGATATTTAATTGGTGTCGTTACTACCGGTTAGCCATTGTTTTAGGAGCCAATCGCAATCGAGTCTCCTTTCCTTTAGTGAATGAGTAGTAAGATTTAAATAAGGAAAGTTGAATGTACGCATTTAACTTGCCATTTTCTTCTTTTTTCTATTTTTTTAAGGAATTCATGATTTTAAAAATAAATAATTGCTGAATAAGAATGATGCACCTTAGAAAATGATATTCACAGAGCAACGTTTAGGTATTAGTTAAATCAATAAATTAACTCGATAAGGAATTCTGGTATGTATATATTTGAGGGAAATAACATTGATATGATCGATCGACTCAACTAAAACCAAACTCGCGCTGCTTTTATTTCTAAAAATGAATTTGTTTCGCTCCCCGCCAGGTTGAAATGAGTTAAATTTTAGACTAGTCAGTCACGTATTTATCAAAAGCAAAGAGGTAAATTTCGGAAAGATTTTCCATAAAATGCCAATGAAACATTACGTTTAATTTTTCTTCTCCGTCGCTTCGGTTTGCATGACATTTTGTTTAAAAAATGTGTAGCAAATTTATGCAAAATATATACCGTACTTACCGCGAAGGAAAGATCATTAAAGATGTCAGAGGCATTACTGCAGTTAATTTCATTCAAATTTCATCTTTGGCTGCTGCAGTTTGCATTTTTTCAATCACATAAAGAATTCACATTTCGTGAAGCTTTTTGCTTTGGAATTGAAAGAAAAACGGCTAAATTATTTCGAAAATTCAAACTGTCATTATTTAATACCTATATAGAGCAACCAGCCCATACGAAATAAATATATCTTGAATTATATGAACATGAAATATTAAAAATATCAACATTTAGCTTTAGCGGACGTAGGCCGGCCGGAAATGCAAGAACCTACACCATTGTTTTTCAAAAGAACTCACCTCTATGCCTTGCAAAATGAAATCCCTCAATATTTAAACTTCTGGGGCTCACAAAAATCTTGGTTTCTCTCTGAGAAAACGGTTGCTCCGCGCTGAAATTTGTGTTGTTGCTGTTTTCGTTAATCTAAGTCCAGGTGTTTTCCGGTTGAAAAAATACAGTGCATTTTTATTGCAAAGAATAAAAAGAAAGAGACGCTTACGCCGGAAAAGCTGCGCCAATTATATTTTGTGTCCAGCATACAGTCCACTTTTGATTGGACGAGAAAATAATGTCGTTTCATACGGACCAACTGCAAATAATTACGGGATGCTATTAGGGAATATAAACAAAAATACAAAAGGCTAAGCAAAGGTGATTTCTGGTGTGGTGTACTTTTTCAGGGTTTTCAATGTTCATGATTTGTTTTCTCCATATACGTCTCAATGATGTATTTACACAGACAGGCAGTTGCCTTCAATTCAATTCAAACACAGGGTCATTAAACTTGTCAACAGAGTAACGTGTGTTTAAATTAACGAAAACTTGTGACGATGATATTTCAAATTTTGACATAAGCGGTGAGAGTTTCTTGAGTTGGTGATCATTTCCTTTTTTCTCATGATCTTTACAATCGATTTAAGGGTAATACTTTAAGGAGAGATAAGATATCAGTCACTCTTGGGCCTTTAAGGGTTAAATGCTAAAAATGAAAAAATTGCATCAGCTTGATCTAAGTGACAACTAAGGTGAGACTGAAAATTGAAAAAAATGATATTACAGCAAAGGCTAATCAAACAACTTTTCTTCGGCAGATGGATCTAGTTTACTGTATCAACCCTTTACAACTACATGAAATAAATAGATGGACTCAAAATGTACAGGCTAAAGCATCGACCAATATTAATTCAAAAGCTGAATCACAAATAAATCTCAAGCAGGATATTCTTTCAGTACAAATAATTTTCTCTAATCAAAAATGTGTTCACTTTTTAAATCAACTCCACGATTACTGCCATTTTTCAATTTTTCTTGTAAGAATTGTTTCATCAGCGCCTCTGAGGTTATCCACTTCCTAAAATTAATAAAAAAAGGAAATCAGTGAGGATAAATCAGTATAGCAAATGATATTCAAGAAGGCAAGTTTGTATAAAATAATTTTGTGTTGATTACCTTTTTTTCCTTGAAAAACTTGAAATGTGGAATAGAGGTAATACTATAATGTTTGGTTGGCTCCTGAAAAATATACAATTTATTTCAAATTCAAGTTGTCAAGTTAATGGCATTTTGGCCTCCTGCTAACTTATCAGGACTTATGACCGGAGCTGAAAGACTGGAACCAACTCCTCAAATTTATTTCCGGTCATACTTGTTCTGGTTTGCTTGCAGTTGGTTTTTATTTATTGGTGAAGGTCAGGTTATTTTCAGCAAAGCGTTTCCCAATTGGAATACCTATTTCCATTCATAGACCATTTCTTACTAAACTGCATACGATCGCACCTTTTCCCTTAGCGATCACGGGATTCTTACGAATCTTCATTTCCTGCGCATTCATTCGTAATCCCGATAAATGCTTAACTGACCTCTCCAGTGAACGCAAAAACTGTGCAAAAAAAAGGGAAAGGCAACATTTCCACCGGACGATAAAAGGGGGAAAAAATTGATGTGTCAATCAGCGAGAAAGAGGCTCATGCAATATGCTATGGCTGCGAGCAAATGAATCCTCTCATGACATATCAAAATATAGACCAAGAATCTGAAAAATAAGGATTACATCATTCGGAAAATCATATCTTCGCGAGTGACAGTGCACCTCATTGGTTGTCAACCCTCCTCTCATGCATACCTTTCCCCTCTCAATGTTTACTTTGGCGAATACAACATCCGGGAACTCCATGGCCAATTCCTATGAAAAAATGATAATCAACAGCACAATAGATAAAAAAAAATAGTTTGGGGGTAGGGTGGGGGCGGAAGGACCCTTTACCACGCTCTCACTGAAGATTGGGAGCATAACAGGTCATTAACAAGAGATATTTTATTTTAAGACGTGTACGGAGTCACAGGCACCCCATGAACTCTGTAACCCAGTTACCCTTGTCCCGGAACAAAAAGGACGGTGTGCGTGACAGAATTATAGAAGATAAGGAAAAAGCCTTAATCTGTTAGAAGCCTTTGGCACAAATTTTCAGACCCTTTATGACTGTATCACTGAGATTTGCTTACTTGCATTAGATACACTACGCTAATCCCTTTAAGTTTTTATGAAAGAAATTTTTTCGATATTCGAATACCTCAAACTTAGGTCCCATTATCTTGCAAGGACCACACCAATCGGCAAAAAAGTCGATTACGACCAACTTGACTCCGCTACTTTCAAGAAGCTCATTCAGTTCTTTCTGTGTGAAACAAAAACAAAATGAAGCTTTTAAGCCTTTAACCCCTAAGAGTGACAAGCATCTAATTTCTCCTTACAACATCACTCTTGAACCAAACATCAAGGTAATGAGAATGGAAGAAATGATCACCAACTAAAGTAGCTCTTGATTATCAAACAAATTCTCCTTGTCAGCACCTTGGGAAATGTATAGTGAATAGTACGGAGAATATAGATTCTGATGTAAGGGTGTTAAGGGTTAATGCAAGTTTTGAGATCTCAAAAGTAAACTCATCGCACAAGCCAGACAATTTTGTAGCTAAATTAAAATTTCATGTTCTAATGGAAATGATCAAGAGAAAAATGCCATTCTTTAAAACCCGAGATACTCTTTGCTTCTGGAATATGTGATACTAAAGGAAATAAGATTTTGCTACTGAAACACAAGGCGTCTTCCGCTTACGGCTGAGGCAGGGAGTCAAAACATTTTATATGCTGTGCTAAGCAAGAGAGATAAAACCTTGATTACAAAAAAAGGGGGTAAATACATGACTGACTCATCTGAAATGACGTAGTTTTTCTTTAAAAGTGTTTATATGACACTGATCAATAGAGTTTTTAATGGATCATTCAAATTATTTTGAGCGGTTTTTCGACTGACTATTTTTATGTCAAAACTTTTGCGCTGACTCGTAGCGTTTCTTTATTTTTGGTCATGATATACTGTATTCACCAAGGAAAACGTGAAGTAACTAGTGGATGATTCATGGTAACCAGCGTGTATCATTAAGCACTGGCACAAGTCGACTTAAAAGGTACACGCGTGACCCAACAGTGGAGGATCGAAAACGGAAATTAGCGATATTTTCAATAACAATTATAGTCCAGTGTTTGGGTGCCAGTTTCGCACTCGCGTGACAAAAAAAAAATAAAGAAACGCTACGAGCCAGCGCAAAAATTTTGACCTTAAAATAGTCAGTCGAAAAACCGCTCAAAATAATTTGAATAATCCATTAAAAACTCCATTAATCATTAGCATTTACTAATACAACAACCTCCCACCCCTCCCTGCGTACTAATAGTTCGTCTTCCACCCCTCCCTCAGTAACGACAGTTTGCCTCCCATGCACCCCTCTCTGAGCACTGATAGACCGCATCGCGCCCCTCCCTTAGTACTAATGGTCTACCTCTTCCCAATAAATGGTCCAAAAATTGGTCCAAAAAATAGTCCAAAAGTCCAAGGATCTAGTGATCCAGTCCATATTTTACCTTATGCCCAACTGGTTGAGTTCCATTTTGTTGTCGGCTATCAATAATTTTCTAGTTAACAATATTGCACCTGTTGGGTAATACTAAGTTATTGTTAATGATGGCTCTCATATTACTTTGACAGCTGTTAAGTTGCCTCACGGGCTGTCACTACAACAGATTATATTTGTTAAAAGCGAATTTTCCCTTATTGAAATTACAGCACATCTTTAAACATGAATTTTATTTTTTTTGCTGAATAATCAGCCTACGTAGGTAGATAAACAGACGCAATTAAAAAACTAGCATATTACTGAAAGCTTTTTATCCAAAACAGGAGTAAATAACGAAATTATAACCAAGAGTTTTTTTTTCAAACACTGTTTCGAATCGTTTCAAAACTCGTTAGTCATTTTGTCTTGCACTCTATACGCAAATCCAGAACTATAATTATTTCCCAGAGTTGTAGTTCTTGGGATGAAGTACAGATATGACGACGATTCATCGCTCTTCTTATGATGTAAACAGTACCCCTCATGAAGATCGCAACATCTTAGCTGCATATTGTAAGCTTTCTATTATAGATTAAACATTCTTCTTCTCCTGGTTAGCAAAATAAAATCTATTGAACTTTAAAATGGAGCAGCAGGTCTCCTCAAAATATGACCAAATCAACGTATGTTGAAACGAAATGAGAGAGCTTTTCTAAAAATAAATGTACTGCACCTTCAACCGTAGGCTAAACTGACGACTTTTCAATTAATTTATCATAATACCTACCAAAGTCGTTAACTCTTTCATTTTCCCTTCCACGCTGGAAATCAGTTTAACGGGAGTGTCCAATTTCGACTGGAGGTTATGGGTCGACTGATAACTCCAAACAGGAAATTTTCAAACTAATATATTCGGAACGTGATCTCACGCTTGGAAGAACCCTAATAATTCTATTAATTGTGACGTTTCTTTTCATTTTCCTAGTTCCGCTTGGCCTCCATTAGTAATAAGATCGAAGAAAAAAAACAAAAACACAAAAAGACTGGAATTATTATTAATCTCATTTTGACCTCGATTTTCATTTGTTTCGGCGTTTGAGTAAAATAATGGTCATAAGTATTACATTAAAAGATAAACTGTGCACAATCAATAAAATGGATATACAATTCAGTCAAAATTTCAATAGTTTTACCATGGCAATATCAAGATCGGCCAAACATCCTTTAATTTTAGAGAGAAGCAGATAAGTAAATTACGAACCTCTTTTAGAAGAAAAAGCAGCTTCTGATCGCAAACGCGTTTCCTGTTGCAGACGCGTTTCTTGTCAGTGTCACTTTTCTCTGTCTATTATGTTAAGTAAGCGCATTCATGTTTCTCGAAACCTTGTTTCTTTTACTCAAGTGGTATAAAGAGAGGAGTTCTCGCACCCAGAGCTGCTCCTTTCCATCTCTCAGAAGTGAGGATTCAGGGAAGGAGAATAACACAGAGGCGACAAACGAATTTTGCACGTCCGAGCATTTCCAGCCTCCAGCACAGAAAGCCTGTTCTGATTGTTACAACGTTTCACTGGGTACCAGCCTCTCAATTGCAGCAGCTATCCCTTCATAATGTACACATATACTGCTACACTCAACTGAGCTCAGATCTTGCTAATGTAGATCAAAGATAGAATTTTTTCTTCTTTCTTTTTGAACCGAAAAAGTGTGAAAGAAAATCAGTTTTAATGAGTTGAAGCTTAAAAGATAGAGTCTGCTGACATGATTATTTCTAACCTGAAACTACCGACAGCAGCACATGTACAGTTTAAACTAATGATCATTATTTCATATTAATACTGTGTGTAATAAAGAAAAATTATCAATTCCTGCTTACCGGCTCACTAAGCAATGAATACTGAAATGGCTGGACTTTTAAGACGGGAACTGGTGATGCAAGGATCAATGAATCTGGATTTGTTCAAAGGGGATATGGATGGTTGTAGAAAAGAAGGG
Source organism: Pocillopora damicornis (assembly GCF_964200805.1). NCBI lineage: Eukaryota > Metazoa > Cnidaria > Anthozoa > Scleractinia > Pocilloporidae > Pocillopora > Pocillopora damicornis. The sequence goes on from NC_142680.1 coordinate 3,364,254, forward strand.
ACACATGCAAAGCAGATTAGGAAAATGAGGATGTCGATGAAAGCTGGTCACATGACCTCATTAGCCAAACTCCCCAACTTTCTCCCACCCCTCCCCCTAGCTGAGTGACCTTGCCTCAAGAAGTGGTCATTTTGCCCTACAGTGTAGACATGTTGCTTCCAGTTGAACCCAGAAGTATCTAGGGGGTATCACTAATTTCCATGCTTCAAACCCATCATGCATTGTCCTAAACAATAAGAGAGCTCCGATGCTGGCAGAGCTCTACCTCTAGCCAAGCTGCTGCCCCTTTCTCACTTCAGCTCCCCCCCCCCCCCCCCACCCTACCTAACACCTGTCAATTGTTACTGAGGACAAGTCTGTAATTCCAAGGAAAGCCTTGGAATAGTAGATGATGAAAATCTCTGAAAAAAAGACATCAAACAAACCATCAAGTAAACAGACAACTGATTGAAATGCAGAAAAAACGTTGGCAAATACTTTTTAAAGAGCCTTAAAATTATGTAAACTCACAATCAAAAAAAATTGCCAAAAATTGCCAAACATTGTGCAAGTGACAGGTGTAAATAGGAACAAACAACAGTAACATTTCCCAACTAATAAGTAAAAAAACAATTCTCTCAGACCACATAGTATATAATAATTGCAGATCACACAATATTCATACATGTCTATCACTTTTATTGAAGTACAGTATTTCTAATGCATGTTTGTTACAATCAATAATCATGAAAGAAAAATCAACAGTGTGAAGAACTTGTTCCCCTTTGAAATCCAAAGTCATCATTTATACATCTTGATTTTTTCAAGAATTTGATCCTCTCTTGCTCCAGTGACTTCATCTATCTACAAAAAGAAATAAAAAAAAAGGAAAAAAAAAGAACAAGTCAACAGAGCTTGGATGTCAATACTTACATCACAGAAACTGTGGTAGCTATTTAATTGGTACAGAAAGTCTGAGGTTGAAATCCTTCTGTGAACATTCCATGCTCAAGCAGAAAATTAAGAAAGTTAACACTTACAAATAATAATAATGATCATTCCTGAGCAATAATACTTGCAATATGGAAAGTGACTCACCTTAGCACCATTTTTGTAAAACTTAAAAGTTGGCATAGCTGAAATCTCCTCTTTTTCAGCAGTGTCCTGTATTCAGATATACAACACAAATGTATAATTGTCAAACTCAGAAAATTGCTCCATGTGCATGTTGTAAACATCAGCTATAAACACCCCTATCACTAAGCCATACTAGTTATACATGTAAGCCCATCTACCTGTAAAACAAAAGAAAATACTTTTGATTGCACAGCAGTTTACACTACTGTATTCCTTTTTTAGTCAATTCACTTGCAGCACTACTGCAGTTCATTTGCAGTCAGATGCTTCAACTACGGGACATCTGTGATCATAACATTTCATAGGTAAACTTTCAGAGCTGAATCAATGCTCAAGCAAAGCCAACTTACCGTATTTTCATCCACATCCACCTTTGCAAACTCCACTTCTGCCTTGAAATCATCAGCCATTTTCTAAAAAAGAATTACATCTATTGATATAATTAATGGAGTTTAACAAGAAAATCAACCTTTAATCATTGAAGTAATTTTAACCCAGTTTCCAGCATGACCATTTAACTCTCAAGATATGATTGTTAATTCTCTCCTCTAGCTGCTACACATTGCTGTTTTCATTAGTTTATTACAGTATCTGATAAACATTAAACCTTTCACTTCCAAGATCTCTTTAGTGACTCTTTTTACTGCCAGCAATACATCAACTTTAATTTTAGTTCTGAGAATTTAGTACTGGATCAGATGATAATCTCCTTATTTGAGGTTTTTCATCATTCTCATCACTTTTCTGCTTGATGTCGTATTGATAATTGAAACAGAAACCATGTCCAGGTCACAATTGGAAGTAGAAGGGTTACATATTAAATGCCGCATTCTTCTAACCAGGTGCTGTGTTTCTCCAAGGATGGCATTCATCACTCAATTTGGTATCTTTGCTTCCATCTGTGACATTTAACTAAGGGTGGCATTTAATTGAAATAATATTGTACCTATTAGGCATATTTCAAACATCTCCATCAAAACTCCAGCTGCTAAAATTTGCTTTCAAATACACGTTGTGTATTCAGCAACAAAGGAATCCTTTGAAAAACCAGGTAATTTAATGTTAACAACTGAGTTTAAAACAAATTGGCCATTGTAAAGAGTAAAAAAGCTGACATTTCGGGCATTAGCCCTTTGTCAGAGCAATTGGAGGAATTGTGGGTTGTGTGTGGGTTTATATGTGGCAAGTGGAGCTACACTATCAGTGGGAGTATGAGAAAACAAGAATAAATTAGTTGAATGAAAAGCGCTTGTTGATACCGTGGGGATTAAGAGTGCCAATTTGGAAGAAAAAATTTTGTTCTAATGTTTTGTGACTTTCTGAACTGCCTAGATGTAAGGAGAGGCTGCAAACTGCCATATGTTGTTTAGAATGATTAAGGAGATGAAAGTGTCTAGTGACTGGTTTGGATGCATTCTTGTCATTTCATTCCATGTTGTGAAAGTGTTCTCTGAATCGTCTGAAAAACCAGACAAGGATCCACAACAGTCACAGTGTTTGTTCCATGGGGTAAAAATTGTAGTCACCCAAGAGCTCCATTAGAGATATGCATTTGAAACCTTTTGGGTTACTTCCATCACAAAAGAGACAGATAATTGTAGTAGGTTGTTACTAAACCTAGAAAGTTAAATTTAACTTAACATTTATATATTTAACTCTTCAACTCCCAGAAGTGATTAGCATGTAACTTCTCCCTTTTATATTCATACATTATCCAGCAAAAAGTAACAAGAATAATCAAACTCGTCAGGTAGAATTTGTTATCTTGATCTGACATCAAATACTCATAACTAGTTTAAAAGGAAATGTGTAGCAGCTTGAAGGGAGAATTGTCAATCAGATCTTAGAGTTAACTGGTCCTGTTGAAAAAAATTATCCATGTTACCAAAAATTTTGGGGCGATCATCTTGCATGGTCCACACCAATCTGCAAAGAAGTCTATGACAACCAGTTTTGAACCAGCATCTTTGAGGAATTGATCAAATTCTTCCTGTGGTGAAAAAATATATCATTCAACCATAATTATGTACAAAAACAACTACTTGATAATTTAGTTTCAGAGCTTACTATGATGCATGAAAACTTAACAGGGTCTCAATTTTCCAGTAGTTCCAAAGCCATTAAAACATGTTCTCCAAGAAAAAAATTCCCACGAAAATTAAACACGGCATAAGTCTCTGACTATTTTCTCAATTAAAAACCACAGAGAAGGGCAGGGTATAACAGTTATAAGAGTAAGCTTCTTTACCTCATTCTGCAGTTGCGTCAGTGCATTTAACTCAATCACATATTAAAGTTGAAAGAATTAAGAAAATGATCACCAACTAAAGAACCTCCTGATTGTTAAATAATAATTCTTCACATCAGCATCTTACAATAATTATGTATAGGTATAGAGAATAAGCATACTGATGTTAAGATATGAGCTAAAATGCAAAAACATTCTTTAAATATATCTGTGTTCATGGTTTTCTAAGTTTCACAGTACAGCTCAACCTTGATTATCTGGATTTTAAGGATTATCCCTAAGTCCACTAGGGATTCTGATGTTTTGTAATACTTATGTAATATTTTCTATTTCTGTTCCTTTTGTTTCATTTTCTAGAAAGGCAATAAAAAGCTTTCTCATGCAACATAAAACATCCATCATCCTAATAAATTAATTCCCAGCTAAATATAGAAGTTGATCAAAATTAGCAAACTGTGGTACAGACAAGAATAAATACAAGGCTGCACAAATTTAAGGCAGGCCTTTGCAGATTTTAATACTATTTGGCTTGGAATTTCTCGTCTCTGTCTACTTATGTAACAGATCATAGATTCTAGTCGCCCTGTGTGATTTTACTTTATGTTGATGAAGTTGAAGGTCTACTAGGCACTAACATGGTTATACAGTAACCTTGAAATCTCATAAACTTATGATAGATTCTAATTTAGGTATTAGCAAGTATTATCTACAGGTAATGAAATTGGCAGATAAACCAGTATTCTTAAATATTACGCGACACACAAACACTCGTGAAGAGCAGCTGAAAAATTCTATATTCGCCACCAAGCATGCCATTTTATCAAACTCACTTGCATTACCTAAGGATGCCTACTCCACACAATACGACAACAAGAAAATAGCTTACCACAGTTTCAAGTATTTTCATGTCTAGTCTGTCAATGATCTTATTCCTGAGATAATTTTCTTACTCTCGATGATCTGGATTCTTGATTATAGCAACAATTCATCCAAATCCCCCCTGGTTTGAATAATTAAGGTTTGATAATAACATTCTCCTGCTTGACTGAATATTACAAAACTAAGTTTTCCTGCAAATATTTCATGCAAAATACCCCTGATATTGGGCAGAGCACTGTTGCCAATCCACTAAAGAAAACAGCTAGCAGTAACAATTCTTGAGAGAGTAACACCGAAGAATTATGGATCAGCCCTCAGGCCAAGTCCACAAGGGATTCTGATGTTTTGTTATACTTATGTCATGTTTTCTATTTCTGTTCCTTTTGTTTTATTTTCTAGAAAGGCAATAAAAAGCTTTCTCGTGCAACGTAGAACAACCATCATCTCTCATAAATTAATTCCCAGCTAAATATAGAAGTCGATCAAAATTGGCAAACTGTGGTATAGATGAAAATAAATACAGGGCTGCACAAATTTAAGACAGGCCTTTGCAGATTTTAAAACTATTTGGCTTGGAATTTCTCATCTCTATCTAACCACGTAACAGATCATAGATTCTTGTAGCCTCGTGTGATTTTACTTCATGTTGACCAAGTTGAAGGTCTACTAGGCACTAACATGGATATACAGTGATCTTGAAATCTTTCAAACTGATGATAGATTCTAATTTAGGTATTTGCAAGTATTATCTACAGGTAATGAAATTGGCAGATAAACAAACAAACACTCGGGAAGAGCAGCTGAAAAATTCCATATTCATCAGCAAGCATGCCATTATTTTTATCAAACTCACTTTCATAACCTGAGAATACCTACTCCACACAATACGATAACAAGAAAAGAGCTTACCACAGTTTCAAGTATTTTCATGTTTAGTCTGTTGACGATCTTATCCCTGGGATGATTTTCTCACTCTCGATTATCTGGATTCTTGATTATACCAACAATTCATCCCAATCCCCTGAGTTTGAATAATTAGGGTTTGACAATAACAATCTCCTGCTTGACTGAATATAACAAAACTAAGTTTTTCCACAAAGATTTCATGCAAAATACCCCTGAAAATGTGTTTGGACAGAACACTGTTGCCAATCCACAAAACAAAACAATTAGCAATATCAACACTACAGAGAGTAAAGAATCCACAGTAAGAAAATTATTGTGGATCACATTAATATTTTTTTATAAATTGCTTAGGGTTAGGGCTAGGGTTAGGCTGAACCATTCACATAAACTAATACACCACAACAATAAAATGGAACAAGAAATAAGAAAAAAAGTTACTCAAAGCTATCCTTAATTAGCAAAAGGGAAACTGTAAAATATTTGTTCTGTGTGACAAGAAAGTATAAAACATTTTGATGGCTGACAACTGTAGATCTACTGACAATAAGTGACAAAAGTAGTTAACCCTATCACTCTCACAAGTGACCAAGACTGAATTTCTCCTTACATTATCAATACAATATCAAGCAGGCAGGTGATGGGAATAGAGAAGATTATTAGTTGATCCAATACCAAATTCTCTGAACTAAAATCATATGAATTGTATGGCAGATAGTAAGGAAGATTACTAATTAGATCTTGGGAGTGAAAGGGTTAAGACACTTTATTTTTAAGACTAAAACTACAAGAAATTCATTTTTTTTGTGTCAAGCAGTTCTCCCTTTTTGTGAGCCTTCCTGATCAGAGCTTCTAATGCTCCACCACAGCACTTCAGGAGACTTGGAAGCAGGTGTGAAAGTGCATTAGGTTAAGGTGACAAACATTCTCAAAACTGCCAAAATTTGAATAACAGTGTGATTCTTTTGCACAAATAAATGGAGATGAAAATGGTTAATTGGAGGCTCATCAAGTGGTGAAAGTGGAAGGAGAAGTTTTTTTTTAAGTCCACAGAACAAGGATTCTTGGAAAAATATCTATTCTGACATCAAGCTATAGGCGTCAACCCCATGATCTTCTTTGTAGGAAACACTGGCTGGTTACAAGAGGCCATACAAAATTTAATTTGAATTGTAAATTACAATCAGTTAGAAAATTCATTCTCAGGGGTGCTCTGATATGGATTAGCCTTCAGGCCAAGTCCATTATACACGCTATTTCTGTTCCTTTTGTGTCGTTTTCTAGAAAGACGATAAAAAGCTTCTCACGCAACGTAGAATACCATTATCTCGTGAATGATTAATCAATTAATTCCCAGCTGAATATAGAAGCTGATCAAAATTAGAAAACCGTGGTATGGACGAAAATAAATGCTGAGCTGTACGAATTTAAGGCAGGCCTTTGCAGGTTTTAACACCATTTGGCTTCGAATCTCTCGTCTCCCTCGATTATATAACAGATCGCATGAGGCTTCTAGAAGCCTCATGTGATTTTAATTTATGTTGACGAAGTACAAGATCGACTGGGCGACAAAACTGATGGTTACACGACGATTTTGTAATCTTACAAACTAACAACAGATTTCAATTTAGGAATTAGCAAATATCATTTGAAGGTAATGAAATTGGCGAATAAACCGGTATTCTAAAATTTATACGCGGCACACAAACAAACACTCGAGAAGAGCAGATGAAAAATTCCACATTCGTCAGCAAGCATGCTGTTTTAACAAACTCACTTACATTACCTAAGAATGCCTACTTCACGCAATACGACAACAGGACAAGAGCTTACCACAGTTTGAAGTATTTTCATGTTTAGTCTGTTGATGATCTGATCTCTGAGATGATTAACCGGCAATTAATGGCCTTACTTTCCACGGTCAATTGACTGAACTTCCCGATCGACTCTCGAAGTGGGAATGTACTTGGACGAGAGAAGCCTGGAATCTATTGTAAAGTGAGAATAAACCCATGGACCTATGGACTTGTGGAATTTAGATCTTACAACACTTCACACTTTTTCACTCGGGAAATGAGATGGATAGTGAGGCGACTTGCAAGCATTAAAACTCGCTCCACTTGCTGTCCGTTCTATTACGGAGTCCTAGAAAACTGATAGGGAGGTACAGGGTGACTTACAGCCGATTATGAATCCTGATTAGCTAATATAATATATGAGAAACATTTGAATGAAAGGAACCACACAAAGCGAAGAAAAACACGTCATAGATTGTCTATATCTTCTTTTCCTCACTCTCGATCAAATACTGAACAACCCTCAAATTGAACTTGTCGGCACGGAAGGACACTTTCGACTTCTCTTCAGCGTACGGGACACTTGACAACCTTCGAACCTCTCAATGCATAGCAGCATAGCCTTTAATGACAAAGGGGGAATGCTCGCAACGTCAACTTTAGAAACTCTTTAAGGTGGCCAAATTACTTTATCAACTTAGGTGATAAACCAAATTATCTTAAAATACCCATCTTTCCCTTCCCCCTTTGTCCATTAGCCTGTTCCAGGCATTCGTTTGATAAAACGGAGCGAAGTCTATATACGGAGCGATAATATCTGCGGAGCATAACGAAGAAGTTTGGGTCGAGTCACGGATCACCTGGGTCGGATCGTTCGTTATGTGATTATATATTATAGATTATATATAATAATCTCATGATGTCGTTTTTGTTTGAGTTGGTGTGACGAAACGGCAGCTAGCTAAAACTCCAGTTCCAACTATTTTGAAATATTCCCCTTTGGGAAATTTGGATTGTTTTAATACTGTCAAAGTGCTAGTTTTTTGAAAATTTTTTCATACTATGTTTTAAGACCCCCAGTTTACGTGCAACCTTTTCTGTGGATGAGCTTCAGTAGCCAAAGGCTTATCGAATGAAAATAAATCACACCATGTCTCTGTTTCTACTTTATTTTCCATCTCATATACTTATATAACTCTCGATCTCCAACCAAAGGGTGGGGATGATGTCTTGCTCCTTTTAAAGATAAAGCCCCCACGAAAATTCAAATGCCTAAAGAGAGAATATATAAAATCTGTAAGATATGATAACATTATTGGAAAGTTACATACAAAGGTTCATGTTTTAAGTTTATCAAACTCATAGCCAGGGTCCTCTCTTCCACTTTGAGGAAGGAAGATTGGGAACGAGGTTCAAAGGGTTCGATTGAAGAATAGATTGGCATCGCTTGGACTTCTTGGACTTGTATAATCCTAGTCTTGTACCCAGAACCTTTTACTCAATCACCGAGTTTATAGGGATACTGGATTGTTAGACACATTAGAAGAGAAGCTTATTCAAACCGTACCACAACTAGCATATTTATTTCATATCTAGTGGCGATAAAGTTGAAGATTTCATAAGAAGTAAATAACGATTACATCAAGGTTTTTAAAGCACTTCAATTGCATATCAACTTTATCGAGCGCGGGACAAACATTACAATTTCTTACTAGATAAAACTACATATATCCAACAAAATTCTATCACGTTCTCAGGTTGGTCAAACTTGGACTCGTGACGCCATCGAAAGCCACTCCCTCGCTAATTCCCAGGCTTTGTGCGGAAAATTAGGCGAGAGTGAACGCTTGGGAACTAAACTTCAAGTTAACCAGAGGAAGTATAGAATCACACACAAGCCTTGAAGGATCATGCAAATACTAGTAACCAGATAAATTCGTACTTATCATCATTATTTTTTTTCCTGGCAGCCTGGGTCTGTTTCACAAAACACTGATTGGTTTCGGCAATAGCAATGGTCACATCCAATTTGCCATTCTTTGTTTTCCACGCTACAAGCGCCAGCCTCCGCTAAAACATAAATGTAAAGAAAAAAAAAAAACTCTTAAATTTTATGAACGCATTTGCTGCAGAAAATGTACCAAAGTCACACCAGACATAAACTTACTCAAACAACTTACCTTCACTTGGCACTGGGTTTCCAACTGAGCCTACAAGTTTTAAAAAATATTAGGGACTAGTGATAATTTGCCACCTGGTTGGGGAGGTCATGGGATTTTGGAGGATCAAATGGTATTCAGGGGGGAAGAGAGGGGAGATCAGTTGTCCGCAATAAGAGAATATATTGGGGGTACTGTAGAAAATTGTATACCAATGACGGAGAATCTTTAGAATACAACAGATTAAAGACTGTCATGAATAAAGTTTAACGCTTGCCTCTGTGTTTGCAAAAAGGGTACTGGTAAACCCTTGATAACAAATGACTTTCCAAGCTCTAGGTTTCTACAACGTCGGAAATGTTCTATCTTGTTGTTACATAGCCACCTTAAAAGTGGAACACTTAATCATATTTCTCCACTAGAGTTGTCGATACTTACTTTTCGTAAAACTGGCAAAAAGAAGAATTCCACAGATGAACAATAAAGTTCTCATGTTGAGGGAAATATTTGTCTGTTTGAGAGGAAAGAGAGTCGATGTAATAATCAAGCAAGACATAAAAAAATACTTCTGATAAAAAACAGTTTTGCGAAGAAATGCCGAGGACTATTCTTCATTTTCGGTCAAATTAAGCCGAGTTTTATTTTTTTCTTATTTTTAAGGGGAAATCTGCAATAAGAACTCATGCCAGGCTGCAATGAAGAAGACATTACCTCTCCTTCTTATTTACTAAGATTTTCAATTTGACCAAGAACACAAAACCAATTATTTGTCATGTGATGTTTTAAGACATGTGCAATGTTTGGTTAAGTCTGACAAGTTTACTTAACACAATGTTTATTTTAAGTTTTCAATTATCTCTTTTGTCAATAAAGTATAATTTTGTAAAATAAAGCAACATGCCGATTAGATGGAAAAAACCTTACTTGATCCGTCAATATCATGACTTGAAAAAAGCAGGACTATTTAACATGGCTACGTATATATGGAAAGTTTTATATGCGTTTCAATTGTTCTCCTGCAATTAATGCGGGGCGAAAACTAAACCATAATTATTTCTCTAAGATGAAATTTCTGTAATGTACTGAACACTGTGATTTTGAATTTTTTCCAAAATAGTTTGAATATGAAAAAAATTGGTAAGAAAAAGGTAAAAATTAAAAATTGATCACTCTGATCAAAGGAAGTTCCTTTTTCTTAGCTCATTTTTATTACATAGGCTGAGTATTATTGAAGGTGGAAATTGATAGCGATAAAAACACCCGACCTATATTTTGAATTCACATAAAAGGTTTACTCGGTTCAAAACTTGAATTAATGATCAAAACACGGAAATATTGAATTTTACGCTGATAGTGTGAAACGTACGTTGTTGTGCCATTGCTTAAGTTAGTTTACTTGTTTCAGGAAGTCTGCAAGTTGGTTTTGGCCATCCTTAAGATCAGCCGGGTCCTTGTCTAACCGTGCTCAAAGGCCATCACATTGCCCCTCCAGTCAGGGGTATACATGGATATAAGTGGTGAATTGTCGGGGAAATCTGACGAAACCCTGGGGATAAGCTGTGGTGGAATAATATCCCATCCAGGGGAAGATCGATACCCTTGATTTTTGTAGGCGAAAGAAAACGGAGACAAACACTGGCGGAACTGAGACTCAACTCCTTCGGGTTAAGCAAGTATCAAAGGCGAGCTACTCCTGGAGTAAGCCTCTAATAAAATGTGATATAATCTAGTCGTACATTCTACATACGATAAAATTGAATAGTTAGAGAATCGTATATGGTCTAACCTCTTTGACTATGCAAAGGAAAACAGTGTTTACCGTTAAGTCCTCTTTGTTCAGGTTTTTTACATGGGAATAATCTCATGGAAAGTAAATGGAATGAAGCGTGAAAAAAAGAAGGGAAAAAAGACGAAATATTTTACCGGATTTACGGAAGCGCTCTTTACGTACCAGAAGTTCTTTGGACCAGAGTTGCTTTTTGTAAGCGAGCGAATGAAAACTGCGTTTGTGTTCCTTATAAGACTTACCTGTTGCGAACAGGGCAGTTAAATTGTATGAGGTTAGTCCTTATGCAGCTGAACAAGCGCTAACACAGGTTCTTTTATAACTAACTCTTATTTGTTGACGATTAGAATGCGATATATTGTCCCATTTCAGTCAGATTAGACAACCCCGTTATTAACCCAATAATGAGAAAACGAATAAGTAAAATTTAATCAAATAATCTCCTAAGAGGATCCAATCTGTGGACAATAGCTAATATAAAATTACACAAAATTCTGATTTTTAATCGTGTCTATGTATTTTGTTTTTGAAAATTTACTTTTGCCGAGATGTTTGTGTGTATTTAATAGGATATTATATGGTTATTTGGATTTCATTTCCTGTAACAAAAGAATGATCCTCTGAGAGCATAGCAAATAGGGAGATTACCAGTATCTTCTTTGTTTTCATGAACACGTTTTAGTTCTGCAAGACCCAGCTTACTCAAACTCAGTTCACACGGAGTGAAGTAGCATTTGATTTTGCCAGCTTCAACTGGAAAATCGGCTTTCTCTTTTCTTTGAAAATTCTAAGTAAAGCGTTTTTCGAATGGGTTCCGCAAATGATCGTCACAGAAGGACGTTAAATAAAAAATTGATACATCTCACCAAGAGTAGCTCTGAACAGATTAAACGAAAGTAAACGGCTGCTAACAGCGCGGGGAAAAGCGAATCAGAGACCAATTAAAAAGTGGAAGAGAGAAGAAACGATTCATGCCGTCATTCCCTTTTTTAGCGTAAGCCGTGGCACGAATCATAGAAAACGAAGCAAAAAATATCCCGGCATCCAATGGATTCTGGGAGGTGAGGCGCTGACTGTTGCATCATCTAGTGGAATAGTATTCTCCCCGCACCGTAATTTTAACCGGGTGAGCGTAAAAGCTAACTACATTCCTTCCCATACCTTTCGAGTTAGATACTATTAAGGGAATTCGTTTTAAAGGACCAGCATTAAGGGCTATCTTTCAAAGAAAATGAACCTTGAAAAAACGTTTACTAAGGTGGAAAATATCAAAGAGAAGGAATAAACAAATAAGTAACGTCGAGGATTGGAAAGATTATAGTGGATTGCGAATAGTTCTTAAAACCGACATAAATGGGTTTCAGCGGTGAATTGCTCTTAACCCTTTACATCCTGACATCAGTATGCATATTCTCTACACTGTTCTCTAAACATTTCCTGTGGTGCCGACAAGGAGAAGTTGTTTAACAATCAAGAAATTTTTTCGCTGCTGATCATTCCTTTACTCTCAGGGCCTTTATGTTTGAATCAGGAGGGATATTGTAAGGAGAAATTAGGTGCAAGTCACTCTTGAGGATCAAATAGTTAACGTATTAAAGTAAGGACAGAACTGAACACGTCACACAGATGCGTCGGCTGAGAACCACCAAAATAAAAAGAAATAATATGGTGGGTATTAAATTTTCATTTCTTTATTATTATGGGGATATTTGACTCATTTACAAAAATAATGTCGTACAATCTTTCTACGCCTTGTTAGTATAGAACCAGTTTAGACATTCGAAGACTTCCTTGTTGCACTCATTAAACAAGGAATTGAATGCTTCGTACATTCGTTAATACCTTTTTAAGACAGTTCCTTTCTTTGACAAGATAAGACACATAGCTGCTGAAAAACAAAGAGAGGCTCACCCCGATTATTACTACAAATAAATACAACAAAATATTCCGGTTTAAGTAGAAACGATTTGGTATGTTTTACCTCTCCAAACTCACTTCCACCAAACATTTCCCAAAGAAAAGCCCCTCTCTTGATGAATAACATAAATCTTCCGGTCGATTTAACAGAAGTATTTCCATCTCGCGACCAAAAATTTACCTAACTTTTACTTTTTACTTTTTTTACAAAAAAAAAAACAAAAAAAAAACGGAAAATGCTTCACCCTTTGATTCACTGAAGACAATAGGATAAACCACAAAGACTGGTTTCAATTGTATATTCTGTTGTGTTTAAACTTCGAAAAGGAAAGTGGCATTTACCAGACCACTGATTTAGAAAAAAAAATCTGTCGACGTGACGTCCACGTTTATGGTTTAATGAAAGTTGGCTAATACAAATCATTATCCTTATGTGAACGATCAATAGATTCTGAAAACATTAAAAAAAACAAAAAAAACAAAAAACGGGAGACATCCAAGTGCACTCCTGTCAATTAATTCAAATCGAGTTGCAAGGAACATTTTCATGTACAGCGTAATATTTTTATAGATCGGTTTAATCTTGTTTTTCCCTGTGTTAGGGAACGAAAAAGGCGGTTCAAGGGAAAGAACGCATAATAATTTATATTGTGATAATTATCGACTTTACAAATTATGTCACAAAACTTCTTCGCATGTTTTTCAAATTGGATCTACCAATACTATCTGCTAGAACTTTTTCAAGTTCTAACACCGATGGGTTTTGACTTGTTATTCTTATTCAAAGTCAAATTTGATTACATTCCTAAAAACACCAATCAAATTAAATTACCAAATTCCAGCTACAGAAGTCTTTTTTTAACGCGGCGCTGAGTCAGCGCCGCGCGAAAGTCCTTTCCACACATAAATCCCAATTCGGTTTTTGAATTTTAAAGGAATAAGCTGATAAAACTTTCTTGTCGTGAAAAAAAAAACAACATACAACACTGACTATAATACAATGCCGTGTACTAAATATCGTATAGCTGCCATTATTTTCCACTGCTACATATTTGTTCCTCTCAAAACAAACTCTTCCCATAACTGATTTGTCATAAACGAAGGTTAGAGTAAATACACCATTCGATTTTTCACCATCACCTCTAATTCTTTACCCCGAAGGAAATATTTATCTCAAGTTTAACAAAAGCACACAAAAGCAAATCAAAGTAATAAATTTATCTAAATAAAGGGTTAAAAATTTTGTCTACGCTTTGTACCCCTCGTTTCCAAAATAGCGTTAATCAGAGGAGATTTAAGGAAAACAGAGACCATAACTTATTAGCAATTAAAGGTTTCACTGCCACTGATCGGGCAAAACATGCGTTTGCCAGACTTTTCGATCTGCTCTTGGCCGCAGTTCTTAAGATAACGAACCTTAACGGTATGCTTCATAATTGAACGCTAGTTCCTCATTGTTAAATATTATAAAGAGGGAAAGGAACGGCGATGAATTCCATTTATCAGGCAGATGCTACGTATCCCTGCAATACAACAGCAAAAAGGGTTGGCACAGAATTGTTTCTTTTTTCCTTGTATAAATATACCACAAACACGATGATAAAGAAAAATACCTGTAGGAATATCAAAATAGTGAAGATGGTGATCAAGTTAATAGAACAGACTGGTACATTGTACTTACAAGTATACATCACATAAGTTAAACCCAAATTGCTCCAAGAATTACAAAAATATGGTGTTTAAATAGTAGTAATTGATAAACAGACACAGATCTGGGCAACTGCGCACCTACCCCTCCCTTAACCCAACAACAGTCAACTGATAATAATTGGGGGTTAATATTAGGTTAGGGAGGGGTAGGTAGGTGCGCAGTTGCTCAGATGCTGACATTGCTCCAAAAGTTTCGTTATACCTGACAAATACACGATCGTCTCTCGAAACAGGGCAACCATCCTTTCTCCTCAACAGACCAACCAACCAACCTTGGCTAGACCATAGACCATAACGCCATAGAGTGATAAACAACAACATTTTCTATCCCATATTCTTACCTAGATGAGACAGCGTTGGCCTGTTGCGTTCTATTTGGCGTTGAGCGGCGACTAGAAGCTTGTCTTTGTCGAGCTAAGAAAGACATTCCCCCTGCGTTCCCTGACAACCTTTCCTCTGCAGCTTTTCTATGGAGTTGCATGCCCTGAGGAAAGGAAACATTTTGAGACAAGAGGCAGCGATAAGTGTCAGTAACAAACAGCTCTGTGCGTACCGTTCTATAAAAAGTCCCTAGTCCCTTGGGCGACAAGGAGAACTTTTTTGGCGAAATCGTTGCGTTTGCGACAGGGTTTTGTCACTGAAGTCAGTCGCACGGATTCAGACCAACTCGAATTTCTGTGCAACTGGTCACAACGACAAACCTCTGTCGCTAAGACAAATATTTTCTCGAGAGTTCTCCAAGTTACACTGGGAAAATTATCGCTGCGACAAGGCTGGGCGTAATTTCCCAGTGATTGGTAGCCTTATGCGGTTCGGTCTTAAGTTTTCTTTAATTTCCCGAAAATACTTTACACAAGGTAAGCTTTCAGAGGTACGAGGTATTTGCGCCAAATAAGTGCCCTTAGTTGTCTTCTTAGGCAAAGAAAATCTATTAAGCTGTATTCTCAATCTCTTGGCACTCGCTATCGATTCAGCAAAACACTTAACCCTTTAACTTCCGGATAAAATTTTAAATTCTCCTTACTATCTACCATACAATTCTTTTAATGTTAGTTCAGAGAATTTAGTATTGGATCAATTATAATTGATATTTTTCTTTAGTCTCATCGCTTATCTGGTTGAGATTGTATTGATACTGTCAGGAGAAATTCTGTCTTGGTCACTCTTGGGAGTTAAAGGGCTAACTACCACAGTGCCTCTCCCCGCCTATGAGTTTACATAGGTACTAGCGAAATCTCAGGAAAGCCTGATAAAATGCTGAGGTAACCTTGCAATGGACTGGCATCCTATCCAGGGGGGCGGGGCAGGGGGTGTTTGTGGTGCTCCTAGTCGCTTCGTACTATGGAAACCGGGATCAGGTCCGGTTGGATGGGTCACTTGGCTCGAGTACAGACTTTCACTATCGGTAGAGTAACAAATTGTGCTTACCATTTCATACCAAGCGCTGACTATAAGTTTCTCTTCTCTTTCTCTCGTGATTTTCATCTTCTCGTGATCTCGCTGAAAGAAACAAAGTTGAAAGACAATGAATCTAGTGGCCTCCTTCTGCAAAATTAGCAAGTCTCGACCAAAAACAGCCCCTTCTGGCAGTTTGTGGTGATTCTACAAAGGCACTATTTAACCCTATCACACCCAAGATCTACATGTAAAGATATTATCTCCCCACTGTCTGTCATATATTTCTTGTAATTTCAACTCAGAGAATTTGTTGTTAAATCAACCAATATCCCAAAGTTGACTTTTTTCTTCTTCTCGTCACACTTCTTTCTGGTTATTTCCATGGAGTGAAAGTGGCAAACGAAATCCTGAACCGAGTGTTCAGCAAGAGAGTGATGTCTGTGCGGAGATAGAGAGTATATGATATGTAAAATATATTAAACATAAAATAACAACGTCGCTTTACCTCCAAATGCTCTATAATTTTGTCCTTTTCTTGAACTTGATTTTTTAGCAATTGAATCTGGGAGAATACATAAGGTGAATTAGAAAATCTGTTGCATTGAAAGTTACTTTAAAGAGAGCCAGCGTAAAGCCCTTTGCGTTAGATTTTCTTTCCACAAGAGTTCATATACATGTACTGAAGACTTGATGCACATTAAACATAACATTTAGTGCAATATCATCACCATAAGGAAAAACTTTCAGCACGAAGGACAATCAAAACGGGAAATGAAACAATTACCTCAGGTTGAGCGCCTGAACTGTGCTTTGGATCGAGAGTTTTTATCACCTGAAAAGAGAAAAAATGATCCAATTGAAAACACAGCAACTATTGAACCTACTGGAATGAAATAGAGAGGTTTTCGTTGGAGATTCTTCAAACTGAAACCAGTGACCTCAGAGGCTAACCAAAAAAAGGGAGGGGCCAACGGGAAATAAAGGAGTACAACAAGCGACGATCACTCGTACGATTTCAGATCAAACTACTCTCCACTCAGTTAAATTACAATTATACATTCAAAAAACATAGTTTTGTGAATTTATAATAGCGTTGTATACTTTGTGTGTGTGGTATTGTATACTTTGCAGCAAAATATCTCTTCCATTTCCCTGATTATTCAACCACCAATGAATCATAGACAACTTACACTCTTGGCTTTCTCCAAGTATTTCTTGTATCGATCCTCCATTACTTTCATTTCTTGATCTTTCTTATTCAAAAGTTCCTGCAGTTCATTCACTTTCTCCGCTGAAACATTACACAAAAAGTAAACATTACCAAGTGCACCTCTTTCAGCACCTTCCCCTTTTCTTATCATTGAGATTAACTGACTGGGTAGAGATAAAAACCCTTGAAACCTTTTAATTGAGACACAACAGACAATACATGCAAGTGCTGTTTTGCTTTGTAAAAACTGTTATTGACTAGGGTCTCATCCACAGACTTTAAGTTAGCACTAGCTTGAACGGAACAACAAAGAGAATCCCATCAAAGTATTTGTAACTTTCATTTCAATGATCTCACAGAAATAAAGGATATTTCAGTACAAACTTTTACAGTCAAACACGGACACCAAAAACAAAACAAACTTGACACACCAAAAAAAGGTACCAAAGAATGAGCTAGTACTAATTTTAATGAATAAAAGTTTACCCTCTTACCACTACTAGACACTTTTGGTTCCAAACTGTCAATGTACGCTTTCTTTTTCTGCAGTTCGTCATTTGCAACTTTGAGTTTGTCACTGCAAGATGCAAAACGTAAAGTTAAGGTTTCAAATTCAATACCTACAGATGTAGCACGTCTCCAAATCAACAGAGATGAATCTCACAAACTAAATAAACAATTAAATCTCTAGAACTGACTATCATCTAATTTCTCCTTACATCCCTGAATCAAATATTAAAGGTTATGAGAATAAAAGAAATAATCACCAGCTAAAGAAGCCTCTGATGTTAATCAAATTCTCCTTGTCAGTGCCATAAGAAATGTATAAAGAACAGAATGGAGAATATGCAAACTGATGCTAGGATGTAAAGGGCTAACCCCTTTCACTCCTCTCTGTAATCCCTTGCTATTACAACTCTTGACAGTAAAAAATGTTCCATCTTGTTGCATTTAACCCTGAAAGTAACCAACAGCCAATTTATCCTGAAAATATCACCCTGGATTACACATTGAGGTCACAAGAAGACAGGAAATTAATAAACTAAAGAAGCTCTTTATTGCAAAACAAATTCTCCCTGTCAGCTTCTCAAGGAACGTAAAGAGAACAGTATGGAGAATATGCATCTGAATGTTCGAGTGTAAAGTGTACTTACAGATGATCTGTGTATTTCTTGCCAAGTTCACTATCTTTTTCCATCTCCCCTGCATTCTTCTGATTCTTCATGTCATCGAGTTCACTTTCTACCTCCATAAGCTTCTGATTCAATTCTCTGCAAGAGATGTTTTTTTGAATTGCTTGAGACAAAATATGATTCTCATATGATGCACATGTCTTGTAGGGTGAGTCAACGTTACAAACTTGCCACACCTCCAACCCCCCTCCTTCCTTTCACCCTTTCACTCCCAAGATCTAATTAGTAATTCTCCTTACTATCTGCCATACAGTTCTGATGATGTTAGTTCAGAGAATTTGGCATAATCCCATGATTGACATTCTTCTCTATTCTCATCACCTAGCTGCTTGATATTGTACTGATATTGTAAGGAGAAATTCTGTCTTGGTCACTTGTGGGAGTGAAAGGTTAAACTGTTATGCTTATTATCTTAAGTTCGTCACCATTTCTTAAAGCACCTGTCTCACCTGTTCTCCTTTTCTAGGTGATCTTTCCTTTCATTAGCATCATTGAGGAGACTTTGAAGAAGCTGGTTCTGATGGTAAGAAGCATAATACAATTCAGCAAAAGCTCAAATGCTACAAAAACGACAAAGAAACATATACTATCCACCAAACGATACCTGTTCTTCTTGCTCGCCCTGCATCTGCTCTTTAAGCTTCTTATTTTCATGTTCCAGACGAAGAACACGTTCCCTGTTGTAGACCAAGGTATCAAAACAGTTACCACGGCTTACTTTAATCCACAAGCACATTGAAAATTTACCAAATTTCATACTATATTTGCAAACAGGATGCTTTCAAAAAATTTGTCTTACAAAAGATGCAAACGACCACACAAGCAAGCAAGTGACTGTGTTTTAAAAGTGTATAACTTTCCTGGTAAAGCTTAAAACAGAATGGAAAATCAACAGGATCCCTGTAATTAAATAAGCTTTGCATTTGAAAAATCTGAAGTTTTCCTTTTCCTTACATTTGTTTTCTTTCACAAATTTTCATTTCAATTTTTTATCACTTACTTTGCAAGACAGCAGTTGTTTCTTACGTTTTTCTTCAAAAATTTTGCACAAGAAGGTGATGCCCAGCCTGCCAGAATTGACCTCCTAGTGCATGCATTACTTTTGACTGCTGTGTTGTCTTTATTTAGCTCATCACCAGGTTCTTTCAGCTCAGTGGTAGAGCTAAGAAGCCCAAATTTTAAAGGTCTAGGGTTTGATTCCTCAATAGGAACTAGGATATTTTCTTTGTCTCATGCTTGTGATAAAACCAATAACAAATAAAAAGTGTCCAGATTCCTCTTAGTAGAAACAGTTAAACAAAGCTTGATGAAAGCTCTCATGACTTATTACATACTTCACTTCTGGGGACATGGATCCATCCAGATCAAAATCATCACTTGAAGGGGTCCCAGCAGATACATGACGCATCGGAGAACCTAAAAAAAGGAAAGATAATAAAAGTCTGGAGAATTTGGTATTGGATCGATTTATTGTCCCCTTATTAATATTTTTCTTCTCATCACTTGCCTGCTTGATATTGTATTGATATTGCAAGGAGAAATTCTGTCTTGGTCACTCATGGGAGTTTAAGGGTTAAACACATGTAGATCACAGAAGACATCAAATGTAGTAAGAAGATCAGCAACCCACTCAGTTTACTATAAAAAAAGTATAATGACAATGTACCTGCTACTTGAGCAAGTTGAAGCTCCTCATTTTCTTCTTTCAATTTCATTCTCTCCTGTCTTAAACGCTGTGGAATGGAAGTAAAATCATCATCTCTAAGATACACTCCTTAAATGAATCAGAAACACTGTAATGCAAGCTTGATAATTGTGACTATCAGAAAGAAATAATGTTCATTTAATCCTTCTGCTCCCAAGATCTCATTAGTAACTTTCCTTACTATCTACCACAAAATTCTTATGATGTTACATACACTGTATGCAGTTTGAATAATTTGGCATTGGATCAACAAATAATCCCCTATTTTCTGTTACTCTCATCACTTGCCCACTTGACATTGTATCAATATTTTAAGGAGAAATTCTGTCTTAATTATTCAGGGGAGTTAAATTGTTACTGACTGTACATTAAATTTATCATTTTTTCTTTAAAAAAGCTTACACCTACTTCATTTTCTCCATCAAGGTTTGTAACCTTCTCTTTTGCCTTTTTTGCCTCAAACTCTGCCTGTATATCAAAGAGCATTCAGATAAATCAACTATTAAACAAACTTCACAATTAGAGCAACACTCCTTGAAAAAATGACTGATTGTTACAGTAAAGTACTCTTGTTTATTTCTTCCACACACCTTGTCTGCTCTCCTTTGTAACTCTGACACCTGCACTTGCAACTGATGTACCTAAAATAGAAACGGAAAAAAATAAATTTTATTTTTACAGCTTTAATTTACAGAAAATCTACACAAGAGAGAATACTGAGAGGAAAAATAAACAGAAAGAGAGAGTAAATAATTGGTTTAAAGGTACTCCACAACAACATACAATACTGTTCTGGGATTTATTTTCCTTCTGAAATGGAAAACAAGTTTAATTGACAAGTATTACAGATACCAGACTGCTTACAAACCTGTTTCTTGTATGTGTCAACTTGAGATTTTAATGCATTGGCTTTTCTAAGATCCTGCAACACAAATTGTAATTAACAGACTCTCTTAACTACATTTAAAAAGCTATAATTGACCACTGTCACAAATGATGTAAACTTAATAACATATCTTTGGCAAAATCAGAATCTCAAAAGACCCACACTGCAATGGTGTAAACTCTGTATCTTGAAAATGTTTAAGCATATCTTAAATGCTGCTAAATGAAGTTAAGAGTACAATACATTAGACTACAAAATTTAATGTAATGGAATAAACAGTGAATGGCTTACATCAACTTTAGAAACTCTTTACAGTGGCCAATGTCATCAACTCAGTTGATAAAACCAATATTATTTATCTTTTAAAATATTCTCCAGTGATGCAGCAGTAGCACCTTTTCTTTAAAAACTTACTCAATTTACCCATAATTAAGAGTAATGTTACATAAATGTGTTCACCTCTTGTAAGTTCATGGTTTCTTTCATATATGTTACATTTTTTTCCTCTAAAGCCTTCATCTGTTTCCTCATGTCTGACAACTCCTCTGCAATGACAAACATATCATTTAGAACACAAAATCAATCTATATGATAAAAGCAAATTATTGTAAAAATCATATTAGAAAGTGCAACGATAGTATGGTCTTTTGTGATAAACTGTTAAACTAGTTAGCAATTTTTACAAAGCCAAAAGAAATATTTAAAATTGCTAAATTATTAGTTAATTCTGCAGTTCTGTGATCAGTCCTGACACAAGAGTCTCCCCTTCAACAAAAAGAGTTTTAATACTCAGCATACCTCGTAAAAGAATTGCACTTACCTAGTTTCTTCTTGTAAAGTTCTATTGTTGACTCATACTTAATCTGCCACAAAAAAAAAGAACAACACAGTTTACCAGAGAAAATTTTAAGACATAAAAAAATTAATTAATATGACAAGTTAATCATAGTGTTATAAAAATTTACAAACCACTTTCTCCTGGGAATGCCGTAAGACATCCATTTCATCTTTCAGCATCTGAGATTCTTCAGCTAAGCTCTGCAATTGCTCATTCTGTGAAGAGAATTTAAACTTATAAACACAAGTAATGACTGTCTCACACAACTGTTTACAAGCACAAAATAAATTTACAAGTTACAGTGTCATTACACATTAGTTAACCTTAAAAGCACAACTTGTGTTGTAATACACAGAAAAAACATTACCAAACAAGCTTGGAGTCTAAGACTTGCTAGTGGTAAAGACATAGGTTGAGCTTAGAGATGCTCATCTGTTGCATTGCACTGTGCATATACATGTCAGACCTCTGTTTTTTTTGTAAATTGTGTAAATTCTAGTACAATGATCTGCTAGGAAAATTAAGATGCAATAAACATAACTTGATTTCTATCTACTGCTTTAACCCTTTAACTCCTGAGAACCGATTGTTAATTCTCTCCTGTAGCTACTACACATTTGCTTGTAAATTAGTTATGAGAACTTGGTGCTAGATCAAGATAACAGCTTCTACCTGATAAGTTTGAATATTCTGATCACCTGTTTGCTGAAGAATGTATGGATATTGTAGGGAGAAGTTTTATGTGAATCACTTCTGGGAGTTAAAGGTTTAATGGAATGTAAGGATATCCAAAGCAAAATAATTTTGTCCCTATACAAAATCCACAAAATTTTCTTCTAACATTATAATCACCATACATGTACATACACTCAGAGAGGAAGAGAAGTGAACTCTCTTGAACACTTAACCCTTTAACTCCCAGGAGTGATTACAATGTAACTTCCTCCTATAATATCCTTACATTATCCAACAATCAGGTAATGAGAATACTCAAACTTGTCAGGTAGAGGTCGCAATCTTGATCTAACACCAAATTCTTGAAAATAATGTACAAGGAAATGTGTCGTAGCTAGAGGGAAATGTGTAGCAGCTAGAGGGGAGAATTAACAATCAGATCTTTGGAGTTAAACGGTTTAAGAGAGCAAACTAAGCACAAATGCACCATACCCTTTCATTCAACATCAGAACATCCCGTTCCAACTGTTCATATTTTATTTTGAATTCATCACGTGCTGAAAAAAAAATTATTGTAATTATCATGTTAAGCATATAACAAGTGAATTTGATAAAATTTGAGTGAATAGAAAAACAGATGAGGGAATTATTCACTGAATCTTTATGACTGTATATTTTTGTAATGAGCACTGCTTTGAATTCCTTTTGAATTTCATATTTCATTATGCAGAAGAAACCTTTTCCACTGCATTATCTTTAGTATACACAGAAATTGAAGCTGGGCTTTAAAAGGCAAGCTCAAAGACTTCTTCATAATCTTTCCATTCATTTCTGTAAATTTTCGAATCATTTTCTTTAACTCACAAGTTTCCATGGTGAAATTCTCTTCCTTGAGTTGTTCCACTTGTTGCTGAAGCTGATGCATTCTTTGAGTAGAAAAACTAGAAAGCAAATGATTTAATTTCATCATTGTGCATAGATAACAATTGATGGAATATGAACCAAAAAGAGAAGACTAAATACACAGAGGAAATACAGATCAGTTTAACAACCTTTGCTGCAAACTGAACATTCTAAATAATAATGAAAACTCAAGTTTAACACATTATCCAGACTTCAATAATAAAAAAACACATTGAATGGGATGTATCAACAGGTGACATCATCAAATATTAATCAATTTATTAAAGCAGCCAACTTAGACATGTAAGTAAAACATTTTAGTTAGAAAAATTTAAGAATGAAGCTTCATATTTTCCTCTATTTTCCTTCATGAAAACAATGGCTACATAATTCCATTAATGCACTGAACAGCTAAATATACAAAGACCTTGAGCTATAATTTTTGCAGCCATATAAACAATAGCCAGTTCTCCTTTAGGCAAGCCCCACCTTCTCAAACTTCTATACAGGTGCAGCTACCCCTCCCAGAAATGTGTCTTCTTAATGTTATAATTGTCACCTTCCCCATGTGCCCAACCAGCAGTTCTTGCTTAGTAAAGTAAAATTAGAAAAGATCTCTACAACTTAAAAAGTCTTCAAGTTTTCTCTAAGTGAAATTCTACTGAGCACCTTATGTTAACCCTTCAATATCCACAATCTAACTTTCATTTATCCTTCCTAGCTAACATTATTTCCAGTATTAATGGTACTTTTGAGAATTAGAGACTAAGTCAGAACAAAATACAGTATAAACTTATTCATTCCCTATCAATATATACCTACATGTATATATGCATTCATTATAAAGACAAAGATCAACATTTCTTTAGGGGTAAGAGGTTACATCTCTATTCGAAAAGTCAGAATGAAGATGAGTTACTTTGCTACATGTAATAAAAGTATCTTTTCCGACAAAACTTTCCTTATTTTTCATTCATTTAAATTACCTGATGTCATCATCTCTGTCGCCACTTGTGTCTTGCCGACTCAGCTTATCTCTAAGACGCTCATTTTCCATCTGTAAGCTACCCTCATGCTCTTTGATGAAGGACAACTAAGTAGAACAACATGAAAAAAGGTTTATTTGGAAAGAAGTTCTCACAAAAAAGTCTAAAATGAGAGAGAGAGGCAACACAGATCAAACATTTGATTGTTGCATTTAACCCTATGATCCGCTGACATTGCAATACATGACAATAAACCAAAGTGTGAATCTGAATGCAAACCAAAAAACTGGCTACTGTTCACAAAGTAGGTTCACTTGCAAACTTCCTGTTAGAAATATTATGAAATGACCTCATTTCTTTTGACTGAAAATCCCATCCTTCTTACGTGAGAAATTATTGATACAAAAGTACAGCAAAATAGGACAAGCTAAATGAGCAGAGTTTGCTTATTTTCCCCTCATTGAACAAAAAGGTTACTATTAAGCCTTCAATTGATTTAATTAACCCAGTTTTGTTACACAGATCTTAGACTACATCAATATTTGCCTTGAAAAAATTACCATTGGCCTGTTTTTTTTTTGGTTCATTACCTGTTCATCCAGTTCATGACATCTCTGTGATAGTTCCTCTTTTTCAGCTGCCATACTACTTAGCTGTTCAAGTGTTCTCTTATGCTGGTCATGTAAAATAGGAAGAACAGTTAAAGGAATGGCAGGGAGAGAGGAAAAGGTTTCTTTAAGTTAAACAAAGTGGTATGACACCCCTTTTCAAAGGCAATTTTCACATGTGAAGGATGATGTCTATGAGATCTACAATACATCTAGTTTAATTTGGATGCATGCCTAGCTTTCTAGACTACCATTATCCACTGCATTATCATAAAATTTTATTTTATTTTGTACATTTTATGTAAATGTACAAGTTCAAATAATTCTTGTTTTCCATTGCTTTCCATAATGTAAATGTTTCAGACTGTCAAAAAGCCAGCGTGATAATGATATTTTCAAAAACTAGATAAGTATATACAAGATGACACTGTTTTCAGTAAGTTCTAAAAATCACAACACCAAGCATAATGTGTATGTATCTGACCTGTATCTCTAGTTCTTTAAACATTTCACTTTCTGTCCCAGGCAAACCACTTTCTTTTCCTGTCATCAGCTGAGAGAAAAAAAAACATTGTAAACTATAAATGAAACCCAACTGTACTCTGTCTTTCATAAATCAAATTCACACCTACCTCTTGTATTGCCATCATGACCACATGCTGTACAGACTCTTCCATAGACATAATAACTTGAATATATTCTGTGGAAAGAAAAAAATTTTTAAACTATAAAAAATAATCAAACCCCAGAAATCACAAATAACAATTGTTATAATTATACAGAAATCAGCCACGGTGTAAACTCCATTAAAATGTTAAGCTACAGTTAAGTACAGTACCATTTGATTTAAACAGTAACCAACAAGGAAATTAGGGTTGTCTTTCAGATTCTAAGTGGGTAATGTGTGGAATCAATTTTAGACAATAATATATTTTTTTTAATTGCCTTTACTACTACATCTTGGCTTGACAACTGAATAAGCCATTGAAATCCAACTGAGTAACCAGCAATTTCTTGGCTTCCTATTATCAAGGATAGAGCAGAACATGATATAATATATGACAGAAGATTTGATTAACCTTGCTTGTCTTCACAGTTAACAGCACAGCCAAGAACCAACTGTAATAGTCTGCCAAGGTCAGAGATTTCCTGACTCTCAACTGTAGAAATCAGCAAGAGGAAATAGTAATTAAAAAGTAAAATTTAATAATAATAATAATAATAATAATAAATAATAATAATAGTAAAATCTTTAAGTCATAAAGTGACTTAGAACGTTGGCTAGAGGGTTTACCTAGCTCTTTCCCCCTCCCCCCCCCCTGCCTTCAAAAGGAGGGTGTTTGTTGGGTATAGTAGTCTGGATAATTCTTCACCTTAACCCTTTCACTTCCAAGATCTAGAAATCAATTCTCCTCTATGTCTTCCAGTGTCCTAATGGTCAGTGTACTGGACTCCAGGTTGAAAGGGCTGGTTTCCAGACCTGGTTAGTCAATGCATTGTGTTCTCAGGCATGACACTTTTCCCTAACAGTGTCTCTCCACCCAGGAGTATAAATGAGTACCAGAAAAATTTTTTTAGGGAAGCCTGACGAAATGCTAAGGGTAACCTTGCAATGAACCAGCATTCCATCTAGGGAGAATTAGTAACACTCCCAGTCGCTTCATGCTAAGGAAATAGGGAGAACCTCAGGCTGGGAGGGTCACCAGGATTAAATACAGACTTTCCCTTTTTTGCCTGTCTTCACATTTCTTAAAATTCTTGCTCTGAGAATTTAATGCTAAATCAATCAATATCCTACAGTTGACATTTTCTTTCTTCTTATTACCATTTGTCTTGAAAATTGATTGATATAATTAGGAGATAGCCTAATTAGTATTGCAATTGATTTCTTCAGAGCAATGACAAACCACTGACTTGACTCTTTCCCTCATCAACCCTTTGCCAGCTAAGAAATATGACTTTAAGTCTGCAATAAATATTAAGTTTAAAACAATGTTCTTACCTATGGCATTGACATCAGGCATTGGAAACCCTGAGATATCCATGGTGAGCACCTACACCATGAAATCAAAAGAAAAATCAATACGATTATCCCTTTCACCCATAAGAGTGACTAGCATCCAATTTCTTCTTACATTATCACCCATGAAACAAACATTGAGGTCAGGAGAAGAGAGGGAATGATCACCAACTAAAAAAGCTCCTGATCCAGTTGTGTGAAGGGCACATAATGCTACGGATAAATTTCTGTCCAGCAGATAAGTGATAGCAAAACGTATAGCATTATCTACTGGATAGAGATTTATCCAGTGGATAGTGTTCTATGACTTTCAAGCAACCAAGGCCTGACTGTTAATAATATTCTCCTTGACAGTTCCTAAGGAAATGTAAAGAGAACAGTGTGGAGAATATGCATGCTGATGTTATAGAGCAGAGGGTTAATAACCTGGTTGTCAGCCAACAATTTGCCAGTGTGCATTTCAAATCAGCTAACTGATACCCATGAACCAATAAACACAGGTTGTCAAATTGGGGACTTTTACTGCAAATTGATTTAGTCACCAAATATTTTGTAACACTTGCAACAGTGACCAAAAACAGTTGCAGCTTGCAGTGCTGTGCCTTCTAAGGAGAACCCTGACACTGGGTGTACAATAATATTACTTTGATCGAGGCATCATTCACAAACTTGTACAAGGATTTCACTAGCACTTAGGTTATAAATTCACATGTTAGAAAAGAATCTTCCTATTTGCATTAATTACTAGGGTAAGTATAAAAATGATATAGCAGTGAAAAGCTCTGATAAACATCCACAATGAAACTTTTACACACCTCAGTGTAGTAATCATGGATTCCTTTCACAAGTTTCTTGAGATTATTTACCTAGAAAACAGATCAAAAAAGCTCTATCACACTATGATACACCACTCATGTCAAAGAGAAGCTACATGTAAATCAAACAAGAACACATCAGTGCTCTCCTCATATTTTCATATAGTCAGCCAAAAATTTTAAGTAACCAGTCCTTGCAGAGCAAGTGCCTGTTGGGCTTGTCAGTTTCTAGAGAGGTTTGGTGGCATGCTACTCCTCTGAATTTTTGTCTCTTGAAGTAGCCAGCACAAGGAAAAACAGTGGTGGTGAGCAAAAAACACTGGCTGTTGGCATGTCTGGAGAGCACTGACTGATTCATCACATTACAGTATTTAGTATCCTATTGCTAATAAGTATTCAAAATACTCTCTGACATAGAAGAGCATACAACTTACCTTGAGTCTTCTATTATCTCCAGTATCATGTCTAATCTTAGACACCCACTCATCATCAAACCAATCTGGAGCACTACAAATTAGGAAATTCTCATTTACCAATGAACTAATGAAGGAACAATGTAGGTTTGAGGGCCAGGATTAGGGCCTCTTATTAAAACTAAGTTGGCCTTCTGAATCCCCTTGTTTGCAAAATTGCTTGAAAATTAAGGCTTTCTGGTTTGTTGCTAATTGCATGCTATTGGCTAAATTGTTGGCATAGAAAGAGATAATTGCCTGCTGGATTTTGAATGGCAACTACTGGTAATGCACACACAAAAATTTGACATAGAGACATATCCTTGGTATGAGGTTTGAATAAACTCCTGACTATCTTAAGCATCAGTGCTTCTATAACACATATGATAGATGGAATACAATGTTATTTTAAGAAATTGTTTGTGACATCCTCTTTACATTTCCTGCATCTTGTTACTGTGTAGTTTTGTAGCCACACTTTGGGAACAAAATTTTAATAGAACTCCATTTGAGCCAGCTCAAATGCTCAACACCGTTTTTTTTAGCAAAAAACCTAGACTAATAAAGACCTAAAAACCTCTCTTCCAGAGAGACAAGGTAACTCAAGAAACAATAATTATACAATTGCTTATGATCCTAGAAGTGGCTCTAACTAATAAATTTGAGGAAACAGCTTGAGTCTATGGACATTTAAATAAGTTCTATAAAGTATCACTTTAAATTACTAAATCCTAATAAAGTTTAACTGTAGAAAAGAGATACGTGACAATGTGAAGTTCTCGATACAAAACTTACCACTGCCATATACAAAGTGATAGGGAATTGTCATGAATACATTCTTACACGAGACTAGCCTATGTTAAATTCAAACCGTTTCAAGTAGTAAAGAAGCAAAACTAGGAAGGATAAATCCAATGCAGTCTATGCCATTCAAATAATCAACAATAGCTCGTTCATAAACAGTAGTTATCTAAACAGAACAGTTGGAGTCTTTATAATTTTCAAGATAGAAGTCAACTGTTCATTCCGAGCGATAAGCATCTAAACTCAGCCAAAAAAATCAAATTTATCGAAATCGGAAGCGGGCAATATCACCAAAGCCTTTGAGTTTGATAGTGAAAAAATAAAATTAACCATTAGGACTTTTTGAATATTGTGTAATTAAGCTCAACAATCCACTTACATTTCGGCTAAACATTCTGAAAGAGCGACGCCATCAGTCAATTCCTCGATGGTTTTATGCGGAGCTTTTATTCCTTCAAAGGTACCGACCTACGGGCACGAAAAATTGATGCGAAATTCATATCTATTGTTAATACAACGATATGACCAGAGGTTAAATTGAGCAAATTCTTCAGGATAGCTATGTCGCCAGAGAGAGAACTAGAAAGAAGACAATCAACTGGAATTCCACCATTTAAACTCACCCATTTCATCAGACTTTCACACATCAACTCCTCGTCCATAATGTTTGCGATTTATAGCGACCAAAGCAAGAGGAGAAGAGGAAAAGAAACCAAATTAACCAATATTTACAAGGGTAACTTCACTGAACTGAAGTAATGCACTGACCGCAGGCCGGGCTGCATAGCATTATATTCAAATGGCCTCCTGGGAAAAAAATTATCGATACCGGTTGTAAACATTCTTGTAGGGTGGGGTGAGGCTAAAATTGCACTAAGACTACATAAGACAACGATGGAGAAAGCGTACCAGCCGGAAAGTTTATATGATATTTGCAACGGAGTTTATCCATTGACCTTTCAATGAGTCTTCGCTTTCACGCTGACTTTTATCTCTGTACCATATTTTCGTTCGTCCCTTTTCATGTTCCGAAGGATGTTTTGTTTCGCCCTTTCCTTTTACTTTTCTTTCAATTTCTGTATTCATTAACCATTTGGTTTCCTCTGCATTTCTGTTTGAATTCTAGTCATTTCAATGAAAAGGAATATCCTTTCTTTAAAATGTCCTCGAGATCGCGCTTAGAGATCGCACCCGAAATTGCAGCAAGATCCCGCTCGAAAGCATGTCACGATCCCGTTAAAAATTATGCCGGGAACCCGCACGGGAACACGACAGGATCCCACAAAATCACGCCAGAATCCCGTACGGATCCCGCGCGGAAACATGCCAGGATACCGCTGAAATTCACGCCGGAGTCCCGTGGAAAAACACACCAGGACTCCGCACGGGAACATACCTGGATCCTGCAGTAAATCACGCCGGGATCCCGCATAGAAACACACCAGGATCCCGCCAAAAATCACGCCGGCATCCCGTACGGGAACGGAAACAAGCTGGAATCCCGTCCAAAATGTCACCGGCATGCCGCGTTCTTACATACTTAAATGATCAGGGATCACCTTTGACTTTCTTTCATTAGCTTTTCCTTTCCCTTTTTTTTACTTTAAACTATTGTGTCAAATTGTGTTCGACTGCCGTTGTTCGGTGCTTTCTAATTTTTAGGTTGGACAGATGAAGATATAGTTTCAATCTGATTACGTGTAATCTTTAGAAAAGCCTTTTTTCACGAGCGCTATCGAATAAATTATTGCGGGACAGTCTGTCAGAAGGGGGGATTAAATTCGACCCTTTGTTATTGACACACAGTGGAGCATACGGAACATTCCACGCACCCTCATTTTGACAACCAGTAAACATATTCCTTGTTGGTAACACAGTGTACTCGCAAACTTCTCGTGTAGCATGGCCCGTTATGAAAAAGAGGGTGAAAATTCGGGAGCAATAAAAAAGAATCGAAGGATCCTCATTGTTATCGCAGTTGTTGCGATCCTAATTGCGTTCGCCATTGGAATGTTGATAGGAGTTTTTGGAGTAAACAGATCGGACAAGAAGGATGCTGATCAGGAAGACAAAACCAAAACTGGAGATGAAAAATCTCAACGAAGAGCTGAGCTCGAAAAGCAACAAAAAGAAATGATGAATTTTCACGAGAAATTTCAATCCACTGTGAACTCGGAACAACTTGAAGAACACCTCAAGTAAGTTGGCTACTTCTTTGTTTGAGACCCTCGAATTGCCGCCCTAGCGTCGAATCAGGTTACTTTCGTTAGATCTACTTGCGTTTCAGCTAACAAAGACCTAATTTTTCAGTTATTGTATAGTGAGAGTCTATCATGCATGGCTCCATCGTCGTATATAATGCCAAGCTAACCTCGGAAAAATTAGATACTAGTTGTATGCAAGAGAATTAATGTCGTCTATTTTATCAACAGCAAAAATAAATTCTCGAGGCGACCTTCTGCGTTTTTCGTCGTTAATACTACACCATGAAATTCTCGTCGACTCTCGTCATTTGCCAACTGAACCGCAAACGCACAGCAATAGCGAAAATTATGAACTAATCGCATGGCTATCCTTGACTGATCATGCAGGGTGGCTCGCAATCAGAGATTTTATTTTAAAATATGCCTTCAAGTATGTACTCTAAACATGGTGTGTACTTGAAATTTGCGGTTTGTGGGTTAATCCGTTTACACGTAGGTGCGTTGTGCAACCAACTGTTTCCTATAAGACCGGTTCGAAGGAAGCTATTGTTATTGTCATCAACATCCGTATCAGAGGATCGTTCCGTGGTCAATAGGGGACATAATAAAATACGATCGTACTCTGTAAAACGGTAAGCGCAACTATTAGTAATACTGCAATTTGCAGGAAATTATCCATGCATAGCGTGCTATCTCAGAGAATCTGAGAACGGGTGCCACTGATAAAGTATTCTAACTGTCAGCGTTTAGATGTTGCAACTGTCATATTTGTTTTCTTTTCTTATCATTAAATGTAAGCTCGAAGGTATGAAGGAATTTAAGATTTTATTGTTCACCTACGAAAGTACGAACAAAGTATAGTAAAATAGATTCACAAAAGAAATTTGTAGGCGAGGTACCTTAAACACTAAGCAATAGGAGTTGTCTCAAGTACGTTGCTAATTACCATGAATTTCAGACGGGTGAAATTGATAAGATAAAAGATTAGATGTAAGTTTTTAAAATGTGTTTACTTAGCATGCGGTCAAAATTGTAACCAATGTTAAAAAGTCAGAATGTTTTGACAGTTGCCATAACAATCGACGGCAGAAATAATAAGTCTGTTATTTATAGAAAGTCAATTAAGTATGTCTGAGTGTTAAGATCGCACTGTTTACTTCGTCATGTGGTTTGAGGTCCCCGTAAGTAAAACAATAGAATATGATCTGTCCATCCTTTACGGCAAAGTCCGTCGCGTGAGTTAAAAAAATTATGTTAGCGCTCCCGCCGAACTCTGGGATTGCGGCACACGGAAAGCAGTCTAGTGGAAACAAAGGATAAGCTGACCAAACAGATTTCCACTTTCAGGGATTTTACCGGCATTGCCTAGCTAAGCACTGTTATTGGTTTAACGAACTTGCATCACGATGTCAATCAATCAGAAACGGAATAACCAACCGCGCCTTACTCACACGCGTTTTCCCGCGCTTCAAACCATTTGCAAAATTTGTTTCGGTTCCTTAGAATATTGCTCTTTGCCTTGAGTG
This sequence comes from Pocillopora damicornis, assembly GCF_964200805.1. Lineage (NCBI taxonomy): Eukaryota > Metazoa > Cnidaria > Anthozoa > Scleractinia > Pocilloporidae > Pocillopora > Pocillopora damicornis. The sequence continues at coordinate 3,396,991 of NC_142680.1, forward strand.
GCCGTCTTGATCAAAACATTTTTTACTTTAATGACTCTCAGTTTTTAAGCCCTCTGATCTGTCTACAATAACTCATTCAGGGCACGGTCTTCCCTGCAGATAACACTTCAACGGCGGCGGATAAACAACAAAGGGCTCTTTTTCTTCTTGCGTCTAGCTCGTTGCACAGCCCCTTAGGCACTATGAAAGGCACTTTATCATAAAAGAGGCCCAACCATAGGTCATGTTGCACTAAAGCATTCTCCCAAGTGAAGTTTTAGTTGCCATAGCAATTGAAATTTGTAGATTAAGCTTAGTGTAAAACCGAAGTAGTCATATGGTGTTGTTTAAATAATGCACATTTGTTAGTGTTGGAGGTCGGATGCCATTTAATCGTGTTGACCTTATTATCTTGTAGCTAGCGGTCATACTAAAATGCTTTAATTATTATGGCTATTTAGGAAATCCAAGCGGAACAGCCAAACAACAGATTTCTTATGTAAGCGATACTGTTATAAATAAAGCAACGAAGTCACGCAAAGTTCCATTTGTTCCAAATTGAATTGAGGCAACCAATATTTGAAGCAATAGATTTGCATAACAAAAGCTGTGCAATGAACGATAACATTTCGGCTGCGCCAGTAATTTTTGACTAAGACTTATCTAAAGGCGTTGTCCTCCTTGCATTTGGTGTCATTTCACAATTAATACCTGCTCCGTAGCTCGGCCCAAATCACTGCTACATTACTGCAATGGATGATACTGTTGAGCTGACTTACAAGAAGAAAAAAAAGCAGCGAAGGATTCGCTGTATCGGTGCAATTGTCGCTGTTATTCTTGTATTTATCATTGGGTTCTTGATCGGATACTTTGCAAAGAAAACTAAAAGAGAAGACCACGAAAAGGAGCGGCCAAATGGGCACGATAAGAAAGCCGAAATGCAAAAAAAGCACAAGGATATGATGCGCTTTCATGAGATGTTCCAATCGACTGTCAAAGCAGAAGCCCTCGAAGGGAACCTCAAGTAAGTCAATCGGTTTCAAATACGCTTCCATTAAATTTTATTATGCAAGTAGCTCCGGCTGCTTCCGAGTCGTTTTGAGTGTTTCAGTTTAATCAAATTTACAAAGGATGTAATCTGGTGAATAAATCAATCTATGGTAGTTTGCCAAAGCTCACTAGAGTAGTAATTTCTTAACCTCAACTAAATATATTGTCGCTGCCTGATTAGATAACGCAAGAATTATGGAAATTTTTCCCTGGGATCTTCTGTTTATTATGTCTATGAAAGCCGAAATGCTTTATATCCATACTTACCATGTCTTTGTATGGTAAGTACATAAGCGTAATTCAAAGCCCTTATTGAAAATTAATCCCTTTCGTGATCCATGAGATATTTGTAGAGTATCGCATGGGATGCAAAGATAATTGAGAGCGCAGATTTTATGGATTTTATGGACTATAAATAGCCAATAAGCACTGATTTTTAATTGGAAGCATCTTTGTCGCCAAGTGGACCAACAGCGTGGGAGTAGACGCTCAAGAAGGACTTTTTCCTCGCGTATGATGTCTTTCGCGCCGATTCGATCGTCTCACCTTAAGAAAAAGTGATTATCTACATGCTTGCCCGGCGATTCAGTTCAAAAAGCAGAAGGGTGTGCGAGAGGGACTTAAAAAACTTTGTACAGCTATTAACGAAGGTGGATACTCGGTACAGGAGACTTAGCTTCAGAGTCGCGCGCGCAGCTCAAAATACAGTAATGCTGCACGTGTATGACTCTGTGGTTAGTAAAACATCGTTATCATTCATGATCAGGAAGGAATAATTAATTTTATAACATTAAGATTATATTTCATCGTGCAGTCTGATCTTCCGGGGGAGAGTAGTCCTAGGAAAGGCCTAATATCAGTATTAATGACTGACATCATCAGAGTCAAGTGAAGAGTTGTTTTCAGTCGAGTGTTAAAAGTACGGTTCTGACTGACCAATCACGACCGACTTACACCACTTGAGTCTTACAGCCAATAAGGTCGTGGCTGAACAGATCAATCAGTTAACACGAACCGGACTTATAACAATTGACTGACAACAGCACTTCATTTGACTTTGATGATGACTTCCGCTCAGGTAAGACTACCCGATCAAATGATACTCCCGGATTCAAATTATTTACTGTATAAAGATTGTAAAAGGTTAGCAATGAACAAATTTCAAGTAAATACAATTATTATCATAGGTGAGTGCGAAGATCATAAGGGGAGGAAGGGAGGGAAGATGAAATAAAGTTTCCATGCTTCAAGCGGGTTGATATAAAGAGATTATCGAATTTACACAGAAAAGTTCTGCCTTCGTTTCTACAGGTATTTCTCTGAAAAACCCCATATCGCGGGCTCACCACGCCAGAAAGAACTTGCCGACGAACTTGAAAGGCGTTTTAAGGAATATGGATTTGATAAAGTTGAAAAGCCAGAGTATCACGCACTGTTGTCTAAACCAGACTTAATCAAGAAAACGAGGATTACTATCAAATACAAGAACGGTACTGTCATTTACCAAGTCAAGGGAGAAGAACAGGTACGAATCATATGGGCTTACATAAGGTCTACATTTGGGGCTGCGGATGAACTTATTTGCAGGGAGCGCAAAATTTGCAGGAAGCGCAAAGAAGTTTAAAAATCGTGCGCGTAATCTTTGAAAACTTAGGCTCCTAACTAACCACAAGGCATTTCTAGTAGCTCTTTAGTAGTTTGATTTGCAGTTAAAAGACTAGATGTTCCTATTACCTTCATCGATTACAGAACGCCTATTATCTGCGAGACAGCTTTCTAAGTATCTCAATGTTGGAACAATATCTCTGTGGGTAATGTTATAGGAGTTTAAAGGAAGACAGATAAAAACTTCAAATCACAAATTCTAGAGTAGTCGAATCATTCTCGAGCTCCACGCACTAAAGCTGAGAGAAATAATCACTCATATACCCCATTCACACCAGCAAAACATGTTTTGTTAAACTGGTTTTCATTGAATGAAAATCATAAACAGAGAACTGAAAAACTTGATTTTCCATTGGATTCAAGTACTTGCTAACTTGCATTTCCAATGTGCTACATTCAAGTAAAAAATATTCGGTTAAATAGTTTCTATGAAGAAAAAAAAAATTAAACTGTGTTTAACAAAACAACTTTTAAACATGTTTAAGCTTTGGTGTGAATGGGGCAATAGTTGCCCTTATCGTTAAGTTATACCCTCCTATGTTATGTAGGAGTGTGTATCGGTAACTAGTCCAGTGTGAAACATCTTGCTCATGTGGACAGTCCAATCTTACTTACACGCACTCAGCGATAACAAAAGTAACCCAAGCGAGAAAGATATCAGACACTCTCTGACCCTTGCACATGACGTGTCGCTCGCGCTTACTAATCTTGATCATGCGCACGCATGGGGCTACCGGAGTGTTGTATCAGCGTAACATTCCAGGAACACGCGGGGTGCATGCGAAATATTTTTCCCCCAGGAGACCAGGAAGTCGGACTCTAAAAATGTCTTCCATAACAATTGAAAAAGAGCCGGATGAGAAGAGCTCGGATCAACTGTTTCGGCTCAACCTCCTCATCTCTGAATTACTGGCATTCAGAAAAAAGCTTCGGGAAACAAGTTAATTTTTTTTTTTTTTTTTTTACGTTTTAGGAGGGAGGATCACAACCTGGAGTCGTTCAGCCCTTCCTTGGTTACAGTCCGAGCGGGCATGTCAAGGGTGAACTTGTATACGTTAATTATGGTCAGGTTAGCGACTTCAAGCAGCTCAAAAAACTCGGCGTCAATGTGACCGGAAAAATTGCCATCATGAGATATGGGAAAATATACCGGGGAAATAAGGTAACTCCAGAAGTGCCAAAGATTCAAGTACATAGGAGCGTACAATGGGGTTTTATTTGACGTTTGAACTTCAACGTGGAAAGCACCATAGGTCTCTCTTTGGGTTATTCAGTTTGAGGCGTCAAAATGAACCCTCTTAGCTCGGACTGAACTCAGAAATTACACCCGTGGTAACTTGTTCCTCTGTTAAAACTTTTGGAACTATAACGTGTTTGCTCAAGTTGTATTGTCACAGCTCTTGATCCTTCTTTTTAACACTTTTTGTTGAGGAAAAACGAAACAAAATAAAAACGAACTAATTTTTCTTTTCAGATTGCTAATGCGCATAGCTACGGTGCAATAGGAGCCATCCTCTACTCGGACCCAGCGGATTACGCCATGGAGGGTGGAGAGGAAGAGAATACTTACCCTAACAAGGCGTGGCTTCCTGCCAGTGGGGTGCAGCGGGGATCCCTGTATACAATGCCTGGGAGTGGAGACCCCCAAACCCCTGGTATAGCAGCACTTACAGGGATGTACCGAAGGCCGCACAATGAAAGTGAGCTTCCTCCAATCCCAGCGCATCCTATGGGATACGGAGATGCCATTAAATTTTTGCAAGAAATGTCAGGTAATCGATTAGGAAAAAAATATATGAAATTTCCAAACATCAATCATGCTCACGCACTTTCGAGTGCATGCGTATCGGTTTTCAACGGAGTTCTAGCCCATGTCCTTAAGTACACTTCAAGTCATGCAATTGCGCTTCTGTGCAATTTTAGTGAAACTCAAACCAATCGTAGTTACTTCTTTAGTCCTTCCTGAACGATTTTCCTCTTTTATAATTTGTCAAAAAGGATGTTTTGAGAACTTGCCGGGAGCGTTACTCAAGACTGGAAAATCTTTCTAAAGACTAAGAGCTGGTTATCAAAAAAAGGTTTATCCCTTATTCAACCAAACCGCACTCTAAACAATCTTAAATCAAGCATGAATATCACCAAAATGGTGATCTTTTTCGCCAAACTGTTAATAGGGCTTCTAATTAACACTGAAGCAGAAATCTAGTTACTTCAAAACCCCACCTTTGAGGAACATTGGAAAACCATTGATCGTCAAAAACCGCGGCTTAAATTGGACCTAGTTTCAACAATCGGCTCTAATAGTCTAGAAAGACCTTGCACTATATACCTCTTAAAGCATCTATATCAGGTTCAAGGCATAATCTCTTGTGCTTTTTGACGCTTTTAGGATCAGTGGTGCCTGAAGGCTGGAATGGAACCCTTGGTATCACCTATCATCTTGGACCAGAGTTCAACAGGGGCGAAGTCGAAGTTGAATTGAACGTCAGTAACAACCTGGAAGAAGTGCCCATTTATAATGTAATAGGAACGATCTACGGGAAGGAGGAACCGGACAGGTACGTGCTCATTGGTAATCACAGAGATGCCTGGGTGCACGGAGCAATTGACGCTTCTACCGGGACCTCTGCGACCGCTGAGATCGGCCGTGTGCTTGGAGAATTGTTAAAAACAGGATGGAGGCCACGTCGAACAATCAAGGTGAGACAATTAGAAATATATTCTTATGGAGTAATTTTCAATCGAATATCGAAAGTAATACGTAATTACCTTAGTTTTGCTTTACATCGCTCTGTGATTGGAGTAGAAAACTTACACCATTCTTTAAACCAATCAGACGCAAAAGTAACATCAATCGTGTTTCCCATCGTGACTAGGTCACCCGCGTTTTCCCGGGCTTTTGACGAATTCCAGATTTTAACTTGAGCTCTCATAGGCGGGTGGGATCTTAATCTTTGTTCAGATTTGCCTATATGACCATTCTTGTTTTGTTATGTCGACAGCCGATTAAAACCAATCCTGAAAGAAGAAAAGTGTTTGAGACATTTGTTCCAAGCGTTCGATGAAAAAATCTTGAGCTTCGCAAAATTGTATTAATTATTAAGACTGTGGGGGAGATGTCGCATTGTTTATATATTTGGTCGGTAGCCAAGCCGGTACCAAAGCTTTACCCTAAAAAACTAAATTAAATTTCTGTTCAAATCAACAGATCTGCAGCTGGGGAGGAGAAGAATACAGTCTCATTGGATCAACGGAATGGGTTGAGCAGCACCAGAAAGAGCTTGGTGAGCGAGCCGTGGTCTACCTTAACACCGACACAGTTGTGTCTGGCAGTTACGTCCTGATAGCCTCCGGCAGTCCGTTAGTCAAGAATACCATCGTGGATTTCAGCAAGAAGGTGGACGATCCCAATGCACACGATGACAAAAAAACCGTGTTCGATATTTCACTCGAACGCAACCCGTCTAAAAACAATCCAGGGAAACCGGCTGTTGGCAATTTGGGTTCTGGTAGTGATTTTGCCTCATTCTATCAGTATGCAGGCGTCCCTTCAGCAGATTTTTACTACATTTTTGGCTACAAAAACGAAACGGTGTTCTACCCGGTCTACCACTCACAGCACGATACGTTTAATTGGACTGTAAAGTTCGTGGATCCAAAATTCTTGTTCCATAAGGCTATGACCCAACTTACTGGCGGACTACTGTTACAATTCGCAGATGCACCGCTTCTGAAGATGGATGTGATAACGTATGCAGAAGCTCTGAATAGTTCTTTGCATTCCCTAATTTCAGCATACCCGGAGGAGCTGAAAGACTACGCTGGATCGATGAACTACTTAAGAATGGCAGTTGAAAAGTTCCACGACACTGCGAAGACCTTTTCGACAGCCAGGTATTCTTATATAGGAGCGTTGCACACAATCATAATGTTTTAGATCAGTTCAGTTTTAAAGCATCTTTCAAATGAGCGTTGAAGAAAACAAAACAAAGTGATCTCAGCGGCCAATCACACCGACGATTCGCTTCATCATTAGCCAATGAGAATTCAAAGTAAAACCAGGCAAACTGTAAAACGCGGATGACCAAATCGTGATTGGTTCTAGTTCTGCGTCTGATTGGTTGAGAGGATGGCGTGAGTTTTCTGGACCAATCACAAAGCGAATCAAAGCTTAGCCATTTACACTCCCTAGGATACTAACAAGGAGCATTTGTTTAAAAACCAATAGCTTCTCTCGTTGGTAATCATTTCCTTTGCTCTCGTGACCTTAATGTTTGATTGAGGGGTGGCACCATAGGGGAGAAATCAGAAGCTAGCCTCTCATAAGGGTCAAGGGTTAAAGTATCGTAACCTATTACATTAGCACGGAAATAAAGTCAACATTGTCATTAGCATCATCATCATCATCATCATCATCATCGTCATTAACATTGTTAATGTTATTTTTATTATTATGATAATCATTGATTATTATTGCTATTAATAATGTTAAGATTATCATCATCATCATCATCACAATTCATAGCCAGCCAATTCCCTAGATGTTCACAAACATTCTGAGAAACGAGCTTTCAAAACTTCAACATAAAAAATCTTTATCTCAAACGTTATACTTTTGTAAACTCAGGGAAAAAGTCGAGGAAAAACTCGAGAAGTACGAGGAGACTAGTTTTGCAGAACTGCGCAGGCTCAATGACCAAATGATCCAGGTAGAGAGAGCTTTCATCCACCCCTATGGCCTGCCGGAAAGACGCCTGGTTCGTCACGTGATCTTTGCTCCCAGCAAGTACAATTTGTACGGCGCTTCTAGTTTTCCAGGTGTCAGTGATATCCTCTTCAAACTCAACGAGACCAAAGATTATGCTGGAGTGGATCGTCAGATATCGATCGCTAGACAAGCCATACTAGGAGCTGTTGATATTTTGACTCTCATCAAGAGTGGATAACCTTGCTTTAATTAGAGTTTTCTAGTTAGACTCAACATATTCTCTTTTCCTTTTTCCCTTTGGAGAGGACCCGGAACGTCTCTACCCCAATCCTCCGCTGACGGGAGAAACGGACTGTGTTTATAGATAGTATTAGCATTTCTCTACTAGCATTGTATCACAAGTACTGCAATCTGATTCACAACACTATTCGCCATCTATTTCGTTGTAGATGGTGAATGAAGTGCGTTTTGTTACATCAGCTCGTTTGTATCATTGAAAACGTTTTCTATTAACACATAAGCTTTTTTTTAGGGACGGGAGAGGTGAGGGAATGGGGGGACTGGAGAGACTGTTTTGGTACTTTTGAAAAATAAATGAAAGGTTAAGGAAAAAAGTCCGAAAGACAAAGATTATCCCACCGAGATCACGATTTCGAAACTTTTTGAGGGAGGATTGTCCAGATCCCCCTAAAAAAATTCACGCCCCAGTGCTTGTGTTCATCCCCCCCCCTCCCTTCCCCGGCTAAAATTAGGTTTCACCGTCCCCGGTCTTATTTTAAAGGGCATGTAAACCCAAAAAACGTTCATTTTCTTTTCACATAGATGTTTAGTAAATATATCAAGTACACCAAAGGTACCATTCGTTTATTCTCAAAAGTCCATTTTCATATTGTAAAAGCTCTTCCAAATTCGAAACATTCGCCATCTTGAATGGCGCCATCTTTCCTGTGACGTCACGGGTGGATCCTCCAAAGTCTCGTTTTATAATCGCGTGAGGCACGAAGGAGTCTTTTCTACAGCCGTTGTTTGCTGGTCTCGTCATGATTTTTTTGCTTCAATATAATCAATTTTTTCGTAATGGTGAAGCGTTGTGCCGTCCAGTTTTGTACTGATTCAAACAAAACTGGGCATACAATGCAAATATTTCCAAATGACGCAAATTTGAAGCGACAATTTGTGAAATTTGTTCAAGTGAAAATAGCCGATTTCGTCGAGCCGTTCGAACGTTCTGTTGTTTGTAGCAGTCATTTTTATTCCTGGTGCTGTACCGACGATTCAGGCCTCACCAGAAGCAAATTATTCGGAAGACGAAAAACGACCCATACAGTCGGCAGACGACGAGGATTCGGAAGTGGCTGACCAAACTGAGAAAGAAGTTGAGCTCTTCAAAAGTTAGAGGTCAACAGAGAAAGTACAAAATCGATTTACATGAGAACGTTTCGTTAATTAAACAACAATAGCTTTATTGGTTCTCCAAAAACATCTTTTTTCTCATTTAATGAAAGATTATGGGGAAGCCAGTTGTTTGGGAGCCAGCGCTGAGCCCGTAAAAGACACTGACATGTCTGAACCTTTGCCTGTCGAAACACGTATCAAAGAAAGAGAATTCGTTGATATCAGTGTGTTATAACGTGATCTGGAATTTTGTCGGTTCTATACAAAGAATTCTATACAGGATCCCATAATCAACCCTTATGTTCTATAAGAAAATCCATGCCAGCCCCACTTAGTGCTTCCTTTGAGAAACCCTGCAGAGAAAAAGCAGAAGAATTTGTGTCACGGTTTTCACAGCAGTGAAAATACGTTCAAAGGTCAGTAGGACAATAATATTCATCATTTTGAGTACAACTTAAAAGATCCTGATTTCAGCTTGCAAAACTATCTTTTCAATAATGCAAATCGAAGCAAACACAAACAGGGTTGGATAATTATGAAGGCCACACAAGGAAATGCACATGATACAACTTGTTTTATCGATGGAAATGCTTCTGAGATGCAGGATATTGTTTACCGCACAAGATAGCACAGCGACCCTAAAGTGTTTGCTGAGATATCCCCAACACCAACGAACAAGCTATCTGTAGGCAATTTAGCGAAATTTCCTGCCAGGAAAGAAGCGAAAAACAACTAGCTCTAGTATTGTATTATTAAATCAATGGCAGAAACAACTCAAGTAAATCGATCTCAAAATGTAACAAAACAGATGAAACAGAAAATATTTAGCTTAGTCGTTTCTGGTGTGATTATCTGTGCTTTACTGCTGCCTGTAAGCGTACTTGGCCGTCTCCAGCACCCAGAAATCGAGGCAAATTGACTGAAAACCTGGATGCTCAGTGATACAACTTATCTGGGTTTCAGGCCATTTTGCCACAATTGCCCGATTTCCGTACAACAAACACTTTCATGAGTTTTCGGCATTGGTTGACAAGTTCCACACTCGCACCTTTGATAATTTTATATAAAACACTCTCAGAAGCTCAAGTTTAAAAAAATTCTGTTGCATTCCTTTAGATTGTACCCTCGCTGTATTGCATTTTCATGTCAAATACAAATAAATCACAAAGTAAATTAAATACCAGTCTGAGTTTCCGAGACGGTCGCATCGCTGTCGACATGTTCTGTACTGTCTTCGTGCGGATCGCTTCGGTGAACCCTACGCGGCGGACGTGGCCCAGACTCTCCTAAAGATTCTGGATTATCCCCAGCGCTGTCATGTACTAAGCTTAAGGCATTCGAGTCGCTACCTTCTGAAAAAACATCTTCCGAACTACCGCTACTTACACGAACTCCCACACCAGTTCTACTGGGAAATATGTGTTGCGCAATATTTTGGTTCCACCGCTTACGTCACGACTTCTCGCTATTGTTTTTACCGGAAATGGAATTTCAGTTGATAATGCCGATTTTCTCCTAAAATAAGTCGAATTGGACAAAACTAATTTCAAATTCGTTTTCTACGCCACTTTTTACATAGTATAAGAAAAACATGTATTTTTGGGTTTACATGCCCTTTAAAGTTTTGAACGACTAAATGGATAGTAATGTTTCATTCAGACTTCGCCCTCATCAACTACACATAACCCTCTAGAAATCTCGAGCTAGCAATCAAATACTAATTATTTGTTTTACATATATTCAGGCGAGATTTTCATTATTTTGGTAAGCGCAGAATTTTTTGTGCTCCGTGGTTGTTGTAATAACGTAATATAGAGAATAAATGTTACCATTATTCACTAATTGAGCCCGCAGTATGTTTGCTTGTTAATTTAGTATTATCATCTGAGTTGATAACATAAATTGGCCACCGTAAAGAGATTGAATCTGTTCTGATCGGCTACCTGAGTGGATCTGGTAAGACGGACCCATCTTGCCCCTCCGCTTTAATCCCGTGCAATAAAAAAATTGCGTAATTTCTGACAACGTGGAAATCGTATCGAGAACAGCATGGAGTATAGGCATACTGATGTTAGGTTGTAAAGATTTACATAACAGTTTTTTCGATGGTTTTGTGTTTGGATGCACCGATGTGGTGGCATTTACAAAACGTGTTACGGTATGTTTGACAGCTGAATTTATTTGCTGCAAAGAAATACTGTAGTTACCTCATACAAACGAACGCTTTGATATTGTGATACATTCCCTTTTACAGATAAACAGCCCACCTGGGTTGAAGACCCAGTGAATCTTGATAATCAAGTAATTCATAGAGATAAGTTCATGGGGGGAGGGGAGGGGGATTAACACAGAAATTTGAACTAAAGATAAATCTACACTAGCGTCTCACTGGCTTAACAGGCAGTTTAACCACAAAGTAACGTGCACGTTAAGAAGTCCCTTTAGTTGCACCCTTGTGTACATCGTTCATACTTTACAATGTAGGGGAGAAACTATAATAACAGATCAAGCCTTCTTCTCTATTTTCTTCTTAACGTACTTGAATAAAGAAAATGATTGCCAAGAAATAAAAGCTCTTCATTGTGTAAAAAACATTATCCTTATCAGTACCACAAGAAATAAATACAGAACAGAATGAGGGATACACATTCTGATGATAGGGTGTTTAGGGTTAGTGGAACACTATTTCAAGCCGGGTACCCTAAGTGGTATTTACACAAGAGTTACTTGACAGAATAAGGAAATCTGACAACCTTCACTTTGACCGTTACATGATGAAGTAGAGGAATGTATACGCAACATAGTCATACATTACTGTGACGAGAGAACACAGTAAACTTATCAACTCAAATTCCCATCTAGAAGTTCCCAAATATGCTTTTGTTAATAAAATAGATGTTTACGTTTATGAGAACGAATTGTGGAGAGGGATGTTGTTTACCAGAGGGTTAATGTACTGATATATAAGGATAAACAGTGTGATGCAATGAAGGTTAATGCTCTACACTTTCAATATGATGCAAAGTAACATGATAGTACACTTTATATTTCTGCAAACGACACCACAAAACCTTAGCTATTCACATTTCCAGAGGTTTAACCCTGCGATGGCAAAAGAGGTTGGGCAGGAGTGTCAGTTCTCAACCTCTTGCTAGGGTTTTTCTTAGCAGTGCCTCCCCTTCCCAATGCTCCAATTCCATCTTCATCCCGACCATCCCGAGAGGGCTGGGACTGAGCATACCGCGTGACCGTGGACACGCCATCCACAAACTTCGTTTTAAAGAGGACATTGGCATTGTTAAACATGCCATCTTTTAAAGACACTACAATGAACTGGGAATGCTTAAAGTGGGCTCTGAGCATTTGGCCGATGTTTTGTGTGTGAGACAGATCCAGGGCGGCGTCTACTTCATCAAGGATGTACAAAGGAGCAGGTTTGAAGAGCAACATGGATAGGATGAGTGATAGCGCGACTAAAGACCTACGAAAGGAAATAACACACGAGTGAATAAAACAAAACACAAAAACAGAAGGATTGCTTGTAGTATTTCCATCAGTTTACAGCACAATAAACCAACCTTTGTCCACCGCTTAGTTCACTGAGACTTTCCTTCCAAACGTTTCCGAAAGCCACTTTCACCTCCAGCCCATCGAGTTCCGTTTGTCCTTCTGGAGGAGCCAGCTTTGCTGTGGTTCCAGGAAGAAGAGTAGAAAATATCGAGCCAAAATCCTAAAACGAAAAAAGAATAAAAGGTTAATTGATTAGAAAATGTCAATACGGAAATATAGATAAAGACTGTTAGTTTCTATGGCAACTATGTTGCTGCGTCCGTGGGGGCTATTACAAGATGCTTTGGTTACGTCAAATGAGTTGATAATGTATATTGACCAGCTTAAAGCTGTTCTAAAGTTGAAGTCTCGAGGCTTAGCCCTTCGTCAGAGCGAATGACGATGGGCTACGATACGGTGGCCCAATTTACATCGTCAACTAAGTTGATAATTATCCGGAAATGAAGATAGTTTTGAGGAAATATGAAATTTATTTAGATTACTTATTTCGAAGGAAAGACAACATCGTAGAACACCTTGCCTTGTTCACTTTCTTCCAAGCGTTCCTTAGGGCTTCGTTCTTCTTCTCATCAAGTTCTTTGATGACTAATGCAATCTTATCTTTGTCGTTCAGGACAATTCGCTTCTTTTTCATTAAATCATTGTACTGTTCAGGAGTAAAACATTATATTAGAAATAACTTAAACAAATTAATTAAATAAAACATAAGAAAATGGTAATGAATTTTGCGTTAAAAACGACAAAAACAACCATGGCAATATCCAGTTATTAACCCTTTACACCTCTAAGAGTGATTGGCATTCAAATGTTTCCCTGCAGTATCACTACCTTCTCTTCAGCTTTTCCAAGCATATTCATGGCTCGCATGTTCACGTTCTTTCCCAGTTTGTCTTTTGTTTCTTGCAGTTTACTGAGCCGTCTAGAGACATCCTTCATGTCGTTAGCGGCAAAATCGAAAGCACTGTTCGGTTGACTGAAAAAATTCCTCTCACTGGCGATCCAGTCGTATTTTTGCAACATTTGTTCCACCTGATGAGGTAAAAATGAGTTTTGTAGATGTTATATTTATATTGAGAAACTTTCATCCATGCACGGTAAACATGATGCGCTTACTATTTAGACACAACAATATTACCTTTGAAGCTGCTTCTTTACTATCGCGTTGAAATTTGTTCACTTTATAATCCATCTCCTTAAGCTCCAGCTGAATATCCTGACCTTGTTTCTGTAGGCCTTGCTGTTCCTGCACTTTCTCTTCAATGGCCTGTAACATCAAAAACAAGAACATTAGGCACAGTGCAATGTCAAATTATGGTTTACATTTTTACCTAAGAAGCTGAGTTTCGGTTTTAAAGAAACAGAGATGCACATTTTCACGTCAAAACGCGCACAATTTCGCGTCAAATCGTGCGTGAAGTTCCTGCCAGGCTATCGATATGTACTTAGTTCATCGACATATTGTGAAATAAAGACTGAAACGAGGAACATGGTTCAGGTTGCATTTGACACATTAAGGAAATTGTGAAACTAATGCCTCAAGTTGTTTTGTTAAACACGGTTGAAAGTTGTCTTCTTCAAAGGAGCTCCTTAAACCGATGTTTGTCGCCTTCAAATTTAGCACACTGAAAATAAAAGTTAGCGACTACTTGAAACCTATGAATGATTCAGTTCTCTGGTTCTGATTTTTGTTCAGTTCAACCCGTAATATATAGATTAGCCAAGCCTAAAAGCGGAGCTCGCATTTTTTCCCCGCACGTCTTAAGGGCAAAACGCCTTGCCCCGGCCAGGACTAGAACCCGGGTCGTCCGACTCGGAGCTCAGTGCATTAACCACTAGACTACTGGACAAAGCCGTGCGTTGGTGTGCCCGCGGTACAGTTGACCACGCATATTAAAAGTAGCATCTTGTCAAATTTTTTCGGCTAGATGGGTTACTACTATTTTGTATAATTATGGGGCTACGCTCTGCGAGCTCCGCTATTAACAAAATGTGTTTTTCTGGTGTGAAAGGGGTACAAGACCAAGAAGTTAAGAAGAGCGTAAGCAGTGTACCTCATTACACGATCTGAGGGCTTCCTTCTGTTTATCTAGCTCTTTAGCGGCCTCTTCGACTGCTTTCTAATATGGAAAGATAAGACAATATTATGATATATCGATTGAGCAGTTTCCTAGTAAAGGTCATAATACAAAATCCAAGTAATCAGAAGTGGCCACAGCAAAGAACCAGTAAAAGATCTACAAAAACTGCGCAGACGCTAATAACGGGAAATCATGTGGTTCGATCCACACAGGTGAAAATGAGTAAGTCACGCCTTTTTATATGTAAATTAATCTTTGTTCCTCGCCGGTTGAAAAAGGGCAGGATTGTTCCCCTATACAGCAATAGTCCTTTTTCGGCGCACAACCGAAAAGGGAAAGAAAAAGCAAAGCTTATTCATCGGGTCCTACTAAAACAACCTTTCAAAGTTAACATGAAGTACAAACTCAAAGGCACCTTTGTTTCCTTCGCCCTCTCAGAAATTTTTTCAATTTGCTCCTCAGCTTTTGAAATTGCTTCATCGACTGCTTTGACCTGTGTTAAAAAAAAAAGATTATTACCCAAAACGTAACACCCTACTCTAATTTTCTTGGACACGTAACAAAACGTTAACTCTAAGTCCCGAGAATGACTAACATGGAATTTCTCCTCACAGTATCACTGTTAAATCAAACACTTAGGTCATGTGAATAGAGAAAATGATTGGCAACTAAAGAATCTCTGGATTGTAAAACAAATTCTCTTTGTCAGTGCCATGGGGAAATTTAAAGAGAATATACATATCGATGTTAGGAAGTAAAGGGTTAAGCAAGGGACTTTAAGGGAAAATAATTAAGCCTTCCTGAACACTACTGTGCTTACTTGCTCATCGACTTTAGCCCCTTCATTTTTCAGCTCTTCCATTTCTAACTTCATCTCCTCGACTTCCTACAGAATATCAGCAGTAAGTTGAGTATGTTTCAATCAATGTATAGCAGATCAGTTAAAGGGAGCTACGAAAGTTACCTGTTGCTTTGCTTTCATATTCTTTGTTGACTCCTCAGCTTTTTTCTTACTCTTTTTCACCTCTTCCTCAGCTGTCTTGAGTTCTTTTTCACGATGAGATTTTGCTTCCTGAAATCAAGTCAAATGTGGCTTTCAGCATGAACTGACTATCATAAGCTTTAGATATTCTTTAAGTTGGCAAATTTACATTTTCAACTCAGATGATAAAACCAGTTTATCTTTTAATACCCCCACCAACGCAGCACCACAGTTTCTATTTGTTTTATACTAAAGAATCCGTTAAATTCCCTAAGAATTACATTCAATTTTCAAAACAAACTTTATTTCCAAAGCGAACAACAGTGTCGTCAACATGCTCTATACTCTCATAAAGCACGCTACAATAAGCCAATCAGAATCCCTGTTAGAATGGTTCAAATAATCTGATTGGCTTTACAAGACTAAAGCTGTCAAAAATGTCAAACCATCAAAGTTCAAATTCATATTCATATTCTTACAAACTAAATAGTTCGGCATGTCGAAAATTTAACACTTTCGCTTGAAGTTTTTTGGTTTCTAATACAGAATCTGAAAGTGAAATGTTCAGTGAAATTCGGCCCAATCGTGGCTTACTAAAATACGCAAGTTATTTCACATGACAAGTAGAAAACAAACTGTTCAAGGCGAATGTATTATGAATGAACAACAGCCGAATTCACTGGGGCATGATGATCGCTCAGAATGACAGCGCCGTAAAACTCGGCTGCAGTGACTGATGTGGCCTTCCACTCAACACATCGGAAAGGTAATCAGAGCAAGCTCTTATTTTTCCACTCCTGTTTTTTTTTTTGTGTTGCTCAAGAAGTGGGGAGAAACACGAGACGTAGTCGAGTGTTTCTCCCTACACTTCTTTCGTGTTCTAGCCGCTTCCTGCGTGCTTTATTCTGCGATAGTTTTGTAAACTATCGCAGAATGTGAACATGAACTGTTTTTCCTTTGAGGATTTTCATATCTGCTCACGTTTTAATGACGTAAAATTACAGCGCCTGGTGTGTTTACAAACCTTTGTTTGGTTCTTCTGTTGCTACTTGCCGGCTCGCTTGTTCCGAAATTTCACTTTCAATTATCGGAAAAAAGCTAAAAAGAAGTCCCGGAAAAGGTCGAACATAGTACAATTTGGCAGGTGGCGTGACAGCTTTAGCTCAGCTCTATGCTCTATACGTTCATAGAGCACGCTCTTTCAACCAATGACAGCGTTATATCATAACTTTATCATAAAGAAAGTTACCTCTCTTATCTTAACCCTTTAACCCTTAAGAGTGACTGGCATCTAATTTCTCTTTACCATATCACCCCTGAATCAAATATTAAGGTCAGGAGAATAAAGGAGCTGATCACTAACTAAAGAAGCTCTTGATTGTTAGACAAATTCTCCAGTGTCAGCATCTTAGGAAATGTTTAGAGAACACTATGGAGAATATGCATACTGATGTAAGGGTGTAGAGGGTTAAAGTTCATCCAGTAAGTGCGTTTCCAAAGAGAAATACATTATTACAAGAACTCAGTCAAACCTTCATCTTCCTTTCAACATCTTTGCACTTCTCAGTTGCCACTG
The DNA here is from genome assembly GCF_964200805.1 of Pocillopora damicornis. NCBI lineage: Eukaryota > Metazoa > Cnidaria > Anthozoa > Scleractinia > Pocilloporidae > Pocillopora > Pocillopora damicornis. The sequence continues at coordinate 3,413,994 of NC_142680.1, forward strand.
CTATTGTTTCTTTCGCCTTTGATATCAATTCTTGCTGTTCGTCTGAAAAGTGTATGAATTAAGTACAACATCAATCGGGTGAAGTGCATTTTGAGTTTGGCCAAGGTTGCAGTTGCATGGAATGTTCGCAGTTGAATGCATTGTTCTCAAAATTTTACTATTTTTAAAACTTGTTCTTTTCGACTATCGACCGATTGTTGATCGAGTCTCAACGATCGACTTTCGAGCGACCATCAATTGACTATCGAGGCTATCCACAATACACATACAGTACACAGGTCATAGAAACGTTACTGCATTTACGATCTCAGGAGCGTTTGTGTCCAAGGAATTTCAAATCAAACAAGCAGGTAACCTACCAACTGTTTTCTGCAAAGCTTCAACCTCCTCCAGTTGATGATGATGAGTACTTTGCTTCAGGCGAGCCTGGACAAGTTCAGCTTCATGAACTTTCAAATCATACTGCTGTTTTATCTGGCGATATCTGAGGGGCAAAATACGAGGCAAAGTTGTCTTTAAACCTGCCTTAATTCTTCATGAACATTTAAAATGGTTGTCAAAGGTAAGAGTTGCTTACTTTTCTGCCATTTTCTTATAGGCGTCCAGCTCCTGGACAACATTTTGAAGCTCTGTACTTTTGCCTTGTAGAGTCGCTTGTGCCTCATTCAATTCCTGCAGCTTGACCAGGATTGAGGAATGCGATGCCCGTGCACCTGAAAGGCATAGAACATGATGTGGCTATGGTACCAGTCATAAAACAAAACGAACAAATAAACACAGAAAGAAAGACAAGCGAAAGGGCGAAAGGGGCAGTTTGAGTTGGGCGTATTTCCGAGGGCGTTTATCTTGCTGCCCTTTCCAAACTGATAAAACATGTATTCCAATTCAAATATTACAGGTGTTTTGCATGAATGTGACAATTCAATTGCACATTTTGTACCTCCTGTGGCTGTTCCTTGAGGATCAAATAAGTCTCCACCTAAGGTCACTGACCTTGCTTGCACTTTGGGATCATAGGTGACCTGCAGTAAGCATGGTGACACATTACACCATTAATTTTAATATTTTCTTTTTAAGTCCTTAGTTTAAGCCACTCATGTTGTTCTCCTGAGCATGACACTTTAATCTCACAGTGCCTGTATTAACCCTTTAAAACCTAACATCAGTATACATATTCTCAGTATACTCTTCTACATTGCCATCCAATAGTGCTTTACAATGACTGAAATAAATAGAGTGCTTGGAAATCCCAACTGGCAGGAGGTGGACCAGTTGGCTATTTACACAGCCCTGCTGAGGAGTTGAACTTGGGGCAACCGAGAACAAACCAGCAAATGGCAGGGTGGAGGACTTGAACTCAAGACCACCAGATTACAAGTCCAGCACCCTAACACAGTCAGTCTCATTAAAGGACTTCACCTTACCTATCAGGAATTGTTAGAAGCACTCAAGCACAACATTTTCTTAAAAACAATCTCAAAATTAGTGATGACAACTTCAGTAAACAACAAACAGTGCTCTAACACAGCCCAGTTGGAGCTTTTTCAAATGTAATTCTTAAAATATTAAGTAACTAACATCTTCAAAATACCTTTTTAGCATTATCCATGTCATTGCATACAAAAGTAGTCCCAAACACATAAGCCATAGCTGCTTTGACCTCTTCATCATAACCAACAAGGGACAAAGCAAGGTTGACATTGTCCTTACCAACCTAACAGTGTCCAGAAATAAAACAATGATGATTTAATTAATAGCAATTAAAGCATTTTCTTACAGTAGAAAAAGAATCTGTCAATACAATCAATGTGTAATTTAATGTACTAACATGATTATGAAGACGTGTTTCAAAGACAAAATCAATACTCTTCTCAGGTTTAAGAACAAAAATGCTTCAAATCAAATTACATGTAGCTCATAATTATTCTCAAAAGGTTAGTTTCACTTTTCTTGTTTCCAACATCTTTTAATTGGCCTAAACAAAATTTCAAAGCTTTTCTAACACAAAAATGAAATTAGAGAACTACACTGTACATGAAACTACAAATCACCCATACTCTCCATTAAAACACCAAATAAGTTTGTTTGTTGTGAACAAATTGAGCTAAATAAAAGGAGTGATGGCAATAGATGACTGATTATGGAAGAGAAACAGTCTAATCTTTAATCTACACTCACCAAGCTTTCTGCTCTTTTCACAACATCATTTGAAAGAGTTCTGGAAGCAATTTTATTCAGTGGAATAAATGTGTAGCGGCGCTTGAGTTTGCCATTGCTTATTAACTTTTTGCCAGTCACTTCATTGTCTATCACAACATTATAGAGCTAAAAGATGAAAAAACATTATGCTCATGTGGAAAAACAGTATATTTACATTGTATGTATGCACATGTATGCAAAAGAGTCAAATTACAGTATCATTTGATACACACCTAGGCCCAATTATTCAAAGGGAGGATAACGCTATCAAATGAATTGCACTATCCACCGGATAGCGATTTATCCAGTGGCTGATGGTGTCCACCCTCTGAACAAGTGGAGCCTGTATTTTAACTTACTGAGTATACAAACAAAGTAGACTAGAGAAAACATTGTTATTTAACACAGTAGAATGATACTCTTTTTACCTAGTATGTGTACATGTATCAACAATATATTTTTTTAAATTTCTTTTTAAAGATACACCAGATTTGACATAGATACTAAGGCATCTTTCATCAAATTTCCAACAATGACAGGAAATTTAAGATTCCTTTTCTGTGATACTTCACTGACATTCTCAAAACTGAATCATTTCTGTCCAGTTACAGGTTCAGGTTAAATAATGTTTTCAACTAGGTTATATTGCTTATACAGTGTTCACCCTTATTTTAAGCATAACAGGTAAAATAAATTTTCAAACCAGTAAAGCAATCCTTTTACCTGTTGAATTTTCAAGAATTCCAAGCAATTTTTAATGGTAATAAGAGGTACTATAGGCAGTAAATGTTACTGGTTACTGCCTGAAAAGGAGAACACTGTTATAGGTAATTTTTCAAAACAAACCTCACCTTTCCTCCAGCAGTCACCTCCAGACCTGTAGCAGATGAGACATCTTTGACTTGAATCAGTTGTGCCACTAGACCTTTCACCTATCAAAAGAAAATGTTCAACGTCATCACATTGCTGTTTTTAACAAATTCATACTCATAAAATGCATCAAGATCCTAAATGTGTTGTGAAGATAAAAAAAAAGTCGATATTTGAGATATTTGTGGAGAAACCTGATACATTAGCATCATCCTCATATTTCATAGCCCAGAATGATTTGCCCTTCAGTACAACATAAAAGTTCTTATCCCAAAGTTCCCACCACTTTTAGAATCTCTGTAAGTATACTTTGGATAATCCTCTTTTGCAATAACAAACCCAGCTACCAAACTGTTGCAAAAGACTGGCCTCTCCTTAGCCTTTCCTTTTTCAAAGTTGAATTAAATTATATCCTCTTCATACTTAAGTTCACAAGTGACTATACTTTTGTTTTGAAACTCATCACACCCAACAATTGATAAACTTTCCTGATTAGAATACCCGTTTTTCACCTCACCTTCTTGCGATCAAATCCTGTTTCTGGATCTCTGTAATCAAACTGAAGGTTTGGAAATCTGAAATAAGAAGTAGTACATGTAAACTAAATGTTTATGAAACATTTTTTAAAATTGAAATCATTGAAAGAAATCTCAATGCATAACACAAAGGTTGCAACCAATATTTTGTCAAAGTCAAGTGGATAGCATTGACATTTTTGTAGAAGCATGTGGAACGTACTTTGCCTCCAGAGTTTCCACTTTGGTCCTTAGCGCAGAAACCTCAGCCTCCAGCTCACGTCTGAAAAAGGAATTTACAAAGTGAAAGAGGAACAGGATTGGAAGCTAATTTCAATGCATCTAAGTACAAAATAATATACCTTTTGGCAATAAGTTTTTCCTCTTTTCCCTCTTCATACTTCAATTTCTTCATTTCATCCTAAACAAAAACAATTCAGCAACCTTATAAAAATATGGAAAAAATTATTACAAATTAACAGCAATTAGCCTAGACCTGCAAATTTGGGTGATCAGGTAAGACAAGGAAATTAAAATTTGCCTGATTCTCACAAACCATTAAAAGTTAGAGAATAACAAACCTCAAGTTTGGATTTACTCTTTTCAATTGCATCATAAACATCCTTGTCCTTCTTATAGCTCTTCTCTGTGTTCTTCAGCTCAGATTGTTTCTTCTTCAACTCCGTCTGAGCATGTTTGAGTCTGAAACAAAAATGTTAAGTACCAGGTATTGAGCTACTGATAAAAGTCAATTGTATGTATTTAGTAAAATATACGTGGATCTGTTAACAACTTCCTAATTTCCTTATTCTTATTTCTCTTCTTCTTTAATCCTTTATCATCAGTGTGTGAATAGCTTCCTATTTTTCCTTACAGAATAACAGCTGAATAAAATACCCTAACCCTAACCATAAACTTATTTTTTATGGGGTCTGTAACCTTTTTACATGCTATCCTTTCACTCTTGTTGTACTTTTAATTGTACAGTACACATCTGCTGAGCCATAAATTGTAATATATGATTACTAGAGAAGATACATTGCAAGCAGTTGATGTAAAGGCATCAGGAAAACTATTTCCTAAGGTTACTTGCCTCATCTGGCCTTGCTTGGATTCCGTTTCAGCAGAGCTTATTTCACTCTTAAAAGCTATATAATAAAAAAAAAATTGATAGTATGTTGTTAAAATCAATTAGAATATCCAAGTTACAGTAACTATTATGTTATCCTGACATGTAATAAGTTTGTTTCATATTCATATGTAGTATTGTAAACATTCCTTGTTTAAAAGCATGGTCAAAGTAAAACTATCAAGGCGCTGTTTGGATAATTATCTAAATAAATGGATTGGTTTGAAGCTTGACTATAAAACATGGTAAGGAACTACATACATTCATTTTCCAAAAGTTCATGACAAAATAAGAAAGCCTCAGATGATGAAAGAGCACAAATGTGCTGTACCTTGTGAGTCAACAAAAGTTCATGGACTTACTCATGATCTGGTCTGCAAGAGTCTTGTCTTCGCCATCTTCATTGCTGGATAGCCCTGCTGACACTGCATGGAAATGATCCTGTGCTATTTTCAGTGCCTTGCTGTCTTCTTGACTCTTTTCTTCCAGTTTGATGAGAAGGTCATTCAGCTTCTTCAGCTCTTTTTCTTTGTTCTTTAATTGAGCTTGATCCTGAACAATTGATATGGAATTTTGTATAGGTAATAGCATGATTTCAAGTGCAATTTGGTGTTAATAATCACAAGTAAATTTTTCAAAGACAACAGAACAGGCAAGTGCAATTTGTGGTCGTTGTAAAGTTTACAAGTGCATATTACATCAAATTGCAAGAGAAATCATGCTATTACTTGTTAATAATGTACATGAAAAAACATCACAGAAAGTCAGGACAGACAAAATTTTGAAAGTGTACATGCACTATTTGTAATTTGCTTTTGTGTAACAACTTTGCACCTGTGTTACCTTACATTGCACTTGTTTTCAGCCAATCAGAAGCCCATAATTTTTTCACGTACACTATTAAACCCTTTAACCCCCAAGAGTAATAGGCATCTAATTTATCCCAACAATACCAGCCCTGGATCAAGCATTAAGGACAGTACCATATGCATAAAGAACAGTTAAGAGAACAACAATGTATCACTCTCACACTGTCTGTTCTCTGCAAAGGAGTACAAATGAATACCTACAAATTGTTTTGGAAACTTGCTAGTGCATAAGGGGAATGGGGGTATGTGTTACCTAAAAGGATTGGCATCTCCTACAGCAAAAGTGGCTTTGCTCCAGGTTGCTTCATGTATATGAAACTGGTATAAGTTCTCATGATAATAGGCCATTAGAAATGTATATGTTTACTAAACCAAACCCTTCCTATAACAGTAACAGGAACCACTCATGTAAAAAAGTGCAGAAGAAACTTCTCAAGCTGCAAATGCTTATCTACTCACATCATCAAGGCTTTTCAGGAGTGCTTTTTTCTTCTTCTTCTCAGCTGCCAAAGTGTCCTTCATGTGTTTCAAATCAGATTCTGTCTTAACATCAACCTGCCAAAGAAGACAAAACTTAAAACTACCCAAAATACTGGTAAATACTACATGATTACACACAAAAAGAATTCGAAGTGCTGACAGCTAGGGAACTTCACCAGTGTTTCATTGTTTCTTCAGTCAATAAATCAAGGTACCACCAAGAAGACTCAACAGAAAGATAAACTGAAAAGTGTGATGCTAAAAAACATTGGAACCTTTGCTTGCTTCAAATGATGCTGTAAACATTTTCAAATCAGGTTGAGTTAGAACATTTGCAAGTTAACACCTACAGCTGTACATTGTCCTTTATACATAAAATATACAAAATCTGATGTCACAGCTCTGCATGGTTAATTCAATTTAGTGAGGTGTAACTAAGGGTGAACAAACACAACACACAAGTCATATCTATTACCTTTGAAACCTCCTCAAGTCTATTTTCAAGTTTTTTCAGGGCTGATCCAGACTCCTGTTGAACAACAGAAAAGTGAAATATTGAAAATTTAAAAGTATAATATTATGTAAAATAACAAGCTAACATTTGTATACTGTGACAAATACTCACTGGGGAGAGAATGAGAGAAAAGAGGTACAAAAGGGAAGCATGCAAGACAAGGATTAATTAGCCATGTAAGGTATGTAAAATTACATCATGTAAAGGCTAGTGCAGAATAAGGATTAAAGTGACTTTTTATGCAACTTCAAATTCACTTTTTTCACCAGGAAATGCATGTACAAGATGATGTGAAATGAGAGGCTAGCCGTCCATAAGAGTCACTGAGGGCTTTCATCAAGCAACACTTCATTTCGAGAAGGAGGAAAGGAAAAACTGCAGGATGAAGTGCTTTGCACAATGTCATACAGATGTTCAGTTGTCATGTATTTTTCAGCTGCACCATACTGGTTAGAGGTGTGTTATCAAGTACAGTATCCAAAATCCAATGGTTTCAATTGAGGAAGACTTTTATTAGTATTGAAAAGACTTACAGCAATCTTTTTCTTTTCTAATTCAGAGATGACTGCACTTAGTTCTTTAACTTTTCCTTCAATCTGCAAGAGACAGGTACAAAACAAAACAATGTGTAAATCACTGCATGTCTTAAAATGAACTTAGAAAGAACCAGACTCTATTACCTCTTCACATCTCTTTTTTAGTTTGACATTCTCTTGTTTAATGTTCTCTAGTTCAACTCCAGCCTTTTTCTGCACATCCTGAGACAACAATTCATGAAGTAATTAAATAGAGCATAACACCTGTTCATAAAGTGCTAATCCTGTAAAATTAAAATCTTATAGGAAGTTACATGTATATACTACAGAGAGCCATAGTTCATAAATTAGCCAAAAAAACAGCTGACTCCTGTCTGACTGGGAAAAAAACTTTCCACATGTAAATGTCCTGATAGTAGGTCAACATTATAACCCCATCGAGAACTACGTACAGTATAACTTTTAATTGCATGTTGGTTTACCATTTACCAACTAGTGGTAATAATATTGACCATAATATTGACTAACTCTTGGGCTCTTAATTGTTCATGTAATCCCTAAAATTTTTACCTCTGCCATCACAAATTGATGAGCTATATAGAGTCTTGAAAGATGCTCCACCTCTCTCATGACTTTTTGATATTCAAGATAAGATGCTCTCTCCTGATAAAAGTAATAATTGGAAATTAAAGGACAAAATTTATGTGTAAGATAAGTTTGTTCTAACAAGCAATGGCAATGCAGGTATCACAACTCATGTTTTCACAGTTACAAAGCACACTGTACTTACACCAAGAAATTGTAACCTGTGCTACACAACCACATCTGATGTCAGATTACATACAGTATAAAGATGAATTAATGTTGATACTTTTTTGCATTCATCCTTAAAAAAGTTGAGAGGAAGTGATAAATAATCTTTGTTAGACTCACCTCTTTAAGTTTGGTCAAGGTTGGAGTTATTTCTTCTGCAAGAATCTAGTAAAATATACAGAGTTACACCAGTACATGTACACATAAGAATCTATAATCTATCAAATATTTGTGCATGCACACAATCTCACTAGGCTACTAAACTACATGTGGTCATTACTGCACTCTGGGTTTACATGTGACACTGTCCTCTGCTCAAGACAAGCTGAATTTTTAACATCTTTCTCAACAACTGAACTAAAATTTACTTCCTTTCTTTCCTATTAATATTTACTCACATGACTCTTTTGACATTTCTCAGAGCATTGGAAAATAAAATCCAAAGATCTGAGATTCAATTCCCTATGGAAGACTTATATTTTTCATTATCTCACACTACTGACATTTTTCTTTATCTCACAACCAGGCTCAAAATTAACTACCCTTCTCATTTTATTTAATATATCTGGTTTTTCATAATAAAATTTATTTTCTTACAGTTTCAATCTCTTGTAGTTTGCTGTCCTTTTTCTCAATGGTGCGCTGTGCTGACAGCTTTTTACTCTCATACATTCTTGTTCCAGCAGCTTCCTCTATCATAGACAGTATCTGGTGAGGAAAAATAGGATATTACAGAATGAGGCTTCCATTTCTTCTCCCCTAAGTTCCCACTTCCATGCTTTTTCTTCCCACAAGGCATCAACACTCAACCTCTCACAACTTTAGTGAATAAAGGTGAAAGGATTTTAACTGATGGTGTTCGTATTGAAATAACACCAAATTGTTTTTAATTTGTAAAGAAAATCTACAACAGCTAGTAGGGAAAATTTCTTGCTAAATCTTGGTACATGTAGCTATGCAAATTTAAAAGTTTTGGTGTGTGAGTACAAGTACATTGGCAATTTGAATGGACCTTCAGTCCACAAGATAAAGAAAAAGAAAAGACTGACACAACAGACTATATTATATAAGAGTGACTAGCATCTAATGTCTCCTTGCAATGTTACCCTTGAATTGCACATTAAGGAAATGATCACCAACTCAAGAAGTTTTTGATTGTTGAACAACTTCTCCTAATCAGCACTTAAAGAAATGTATACAGAACAGTATGGAGAATACACATACTGATCGTGGGTTATAAAGAGAAAAGGAACTAGCTATATTACTGTAAACTTACTTCAGGTGGTTTCATATTCAGCACTTTAGTTATTCTGCCCTAAAACAAGAAGGTAAGCAGCAATACTTAATTAAAATAACAGTAATAGAAAGGTACTTTTGTACAGAGCTGTGAACCTTGGGCAAAAAATGGAATAATTACCAATACATCTACCTTAACAATGTTAACTTGATAAATACTGATTTTATTCATGTACATCAATTAATTACATAAATCTCATTGTATGCCAATAAAATTCAACTTCCCTAACTGTTTGACCCCTGAGAGTGACAAGCATCTAATTTCTCCTTACCACAGCATCCCCAAATCAAACAGAAAATTTATGAGAATAAAAGAAACAATCACCAACTAAAGAAACTATTGATTGTTTAAAAATTTCTCTTTATCAGCACCTTAGGGAATGTATAGTGAACAGTGTGGAGAATATGCATACTGATGTCAAGGTGTAGAGGGTCAACTGAAAAATTACTGTTGGTAATGAACAGCTTCATTACTAACCTGCATGATAAGAAAGTGAGGATTGTTTACATTAAGCTGAACTGAACGAAACAAGTCTTGAACTCTGGTGTTGTTAGCATTGCAGCCATTGATTAAATACTTGTTCCTGCCTCCAATAACAACCTTGATTGAATGTAATAATACAGTTATTTTAACCATAACAAATGCCTTTGACTTGCAAATTTAATTACCAGGAAACACAGAAAAGTATAACATCACTTTTCCATTTCTGTTTTAATCAAGAAACAAATCAGACATGAGAAAACTAAACCACAACAGCAATTGTAAGTAGGACTGCTTAAAAGTAAGTTGACACCCCTTTGAAACTTGATCCTTGATTCTCAAAACAAACATGGATCAAAGATCAAGTCTATAGATTTAAAGTGTGTGCTTGCATCATGTCCTGAACATTATTATGATTGGTCAGAAAATAGTTGAAATGTTTAAATCTCATCAGAGTGTTCAAAGTTTTGTAGAACCTCTCTTAGAAACTACAACATCGTCAAGAATGACCTTACCTGTCTAGAAACTGTAATTTCTTCAAAAGATTCATATCCTAAAGGGCTCTGCTTCTTGTCTGTATTGTCAAAGGTGATTGTAACTGTAGCTTTGGTTACCCCTGCCTGTCCACCTTTGTACACCAGTTCTTGTAAACTGCTTGCCCGTACCTAGAAGTAATATATAGATTTGGCCAAGCCTAAAAGCGGAGCTCGCATTTTTTTTTTCTCGTGCATCTCAAGGGCACAACACCTTACCCCAGCCAAGACTAGAACCCAGGTCGCCCATGGTACGGTTGATCACGCATGTTAAAAGTAGCACCTTGAACAATCATACGGTCATACATCAAAATTTTTTCAGCTTAATGGGTTACTACTATTTTGTATAATTATGGGGCTAAGCTCTGCAAGCTCCACTACAATATGAATTACAGACATGTTAGGCTCAATTACCAGCCACTGTTCTAGAAAAGAATTGTGCATTACAGATAGCATATGATTTTAGACTCAGGGTACTAGAGCCAAGCAATAAGAAGAATGGCAGGGAGCTAAAACTACCCATGATGTTCCCAACAGTAAAAATAGGAGTTTTCATATATATATCTAATGATCACCAATCATTACAAACAATTGGGAATGTCTTCAATTTAGCATTTTCATAGGTCAGAGAACTATGAGATGGTAAGGAATCAGTGACATCCTTGATAATCTGGCTGGGATTTTCCCGACCTATGAAAATCAGCCTTAAAGAATACCTTGCAAGGAGATGCAGAAGGAGTAAAAGAACATGTAAATCTTTTGTTTTCTGCACTTCCCAGCTTTATTTATTGATAACGAGATGGATCTCTGGCTAAATTCATTACCAAAGATAATAAATTAAAGTATTGTTCAACAAACTCGAGTATAGTTTGGAATAAACACACAGAACTTGAGAACAAGTCAGAACTTAATTAGTTCAGGGTGCAATCAATACTTGTAAGATTTTAAGATATGATTTAAAAGGTATCACAAACCCAAGATTAGAACCAGGGCAAAATCGTAATTTGCACAGCTGTATAACCACTGTCATTTTGAGTACAACGTACAACGCTGAACGTATCAAGGTCAAGACAGTTCTGCTCTACTCTGCTGTCGCATAAAAACGAAGATTCCAATAATTCTTGTACTCTCCCACCACTGAAGTTTATGGAAGAAAGTAAACGTTTACCTGTGTTAAGTTCGAAATTCCAAGAAGGAAACAAATGGAGTCAAGTATGTTTGATTTTCCGCTGCCGTTCAGGCCTGTGATCGCATTGAACTGAGGATCGAACCCAGAGATGGTCGTCCGTGTAGCATACGACTTGAAACCGTCAATAACGACCTGTTTAATGTACATTTTAAACAAGTTTCGAAGAAGAAACGTGTGTACAAAACGGTGAAAGAAACATCAGTTTGTCAACGGAGCTCGGCCGCTTATTCTTCCCGCCGAAACCTTCCCAGAGGCACTTGCGATTCATATTTATCCCGATTACCCGAGCCGTCACGCACAGGGGTGTAGGATCCGGAGGCCCGTTTCTCGAAAAGTCTCGGTAACTTATCGGGCCCGAAGCCACATTTTAAAATCTAAATTTAAAGAATAGAGAATTAGATAGTGGCTCTCAGACCAGTTCATTTTGTCTATTTTTCTGATTGTTTAATTCTATAATTTTTAAAACTTTTGAAATCCCCATCTTGAATGGAAACAGAACAGCTTTCCTGGCCCGTTAGGTTATAGGTTTTCAGCGGGATTCCGGTGTGACAACGGCACGGGACCCGGTGTTATCTTGACTGGAATGTTAACGGGATCCTGGAACGTTCCCGAGAGGGAATCCGATAGGAGTCGGGTGTGTTTTGGAGTGTTACCCCCACGGTAGAAATCGACTCAATGCTGAATTTAAAAGCTCCTTTTAACTACTGCAGCGGCCAAGCGCAGCCAACCGAAAATGCCTCAGAGTTCCTAGAGCGGCCAAGAAAATGACTACTTTCCACTTGTTCGTCCCGTTCCTGAAGATAGTGTTATTTTCCTGTACAGTTGTCCTTTTGTTAAATAAGTTTTGACCAATCCAGTCCAACCAACGGCACATATAACTCTTAATCCCGCGCGGAGTGCGGAGCAACGTAATTGACCAGAAAAAATGTAAGAGAAAAGTCCATGCAAATTATTCTTCTTTCTACAAAGCCTCAGTTTTCATTGGAAACAGCACTGAAGAAGAGGTTCTCACAACTCAGAACACTTTATTAAAATATTTAGCACTTCTTCAACATTTTTTTAGCTGCTTCAGCTCTTTTATAATTCTTCTATTAAAATTAACCTCACAAGTCACACTGAACTTATTCAACTGTAATTCATAGAGGGAATGGAAAAAAGCTCTGAGTGACTACTGATAGATTGTTCACCTCTCCTTAACAATTTTCTCATATTTCCTTGTAAGATGCAGGGAGAATTTAATGTTACATTAAATGTTACCTTCAGGATTTTTACAACACATCCCTTAAAACAACCCTGAAGCAAATAAAAATGCAGATGGCTAATTCTTTGAATTCAAGTTTAATAATTTTTTCCAGACTTAAATTTCTCCTTTTGTCTGTTCCACATCAATGCTTTTCAGCTGTATACATGCATTGACCTTTAATAGAATACATGTGATTCCTCTTTCCCTATAAATACCTTTAACATCCTTCACTGAAGTACATTTTAATAACTTAAGTTAAATCTTAACCATGTATGCCTTGGGTTAGAATCAACTCATCAATAAATCAGCATTGTTGAAACATCAGTTTCAGCACACTACAACTAGAAAATCCTTTAAATATCTTGCATAGTCTCTATGAATATCACCAGATAACATTTCAGAGAACAGTGAATGCTACTAACATGCAAAAAGTCAAATACATAGCTTGTGACAATAGAATCATTACAAGCTGTTTCCCACATTGATTGCTTTGGAATTTAGATACAGAAACTGCAGGTTTAAGGTGTAAATTCTTAAGTCAAACTTTAGAAAATATCAACTCTAGAAATATTTCAAAAACTTCCTTACCAGATGAAAAATCAGAACCACAAACTATTGCTCCTCACAGATGTGCTCTCTGGTGAATGACTTTCTTAAATATTTCCACTGTTCATGGTTTTAAAAGTTTGACAGTAAGGTTCCCTCAAGCTACCTTTTCAACCCTTTCACTTCCAGTAGTGACCAATACATAATTTCTCCTTACAGTATCTATACTATGTCATGCCGACAAATGATAAGAACTAAGAAAAATGTAAATGAAGTATTACTTGAACCAATACCAAATTCTCCAAACTGGCATCACAAGAATTGTATTACAGACAGTAAGGAGAATTACTAATAAGATCGTGGGAGTGGAAGGGTTGAAGTTACTCACTTTAGAAATGAATAACCCTTATTTTTACAACATATCCTGTTGTAACAGATTCTAGGCTAGTTTAGCTATAATGATGAAACTGAAAAAGTTCAAAATCGTTACATTTCAAGTTTAAACTCAGTTAAATTTTTGAAAAATGCCAGCTAGTGAACAGTCTGTTCTTAACCTTTTAAACCCTGAGAGTGACCTGAATCTAATTTTTCCTTAACCCTTTCACTCCCACAAGTGACCAAGACAGAATTTCTCCTTACAATATCAATACAATATCAAGCAGGCAGGTGATGAGAATAGAGAAGAATATCAATCATGGGATTATTAGTTGATCCAATACTAAATTCTCTGAACTAACATCATAAGAATTGTATGGCAGATAGTAAGGAGAATTACTAATCATATCTTGGGAGTGAAAGGGTTAAAGCAATACTGCTAAAGCATTCATTGAGTTCATGAGAGTACAGGTAAAGAAAATTATTGCTAACCTAAGAAGTTTTGATTGTTAAACAAATTCTCCTTTCCACTACCAGACAAATGTATAGAGAAAAGTATGGAGAATATGAATACTGATGTTCGCAAGTAAAGGGTCAATAATCATTGCTGTTTCCAACCCTAACTAATTTGAAAATCAAAATATTTCTTCATAAATTTACAGGCCAGAAAGCTGCAACAAGAAGAAAATACTGACAAGCATTAACAAACACCTGTTTCAAAGAGAAAACATTTGCATTCAGCTTTTATCTCTGAAACCATTTTTTTGTGACAAAATTGGTCACTTGTGTTGACCACAAAAATAAATTATTTCTTGGTAGGTGAATTTAACTTGCATGCCTTTTACATTTCCACAATTATAACAATACAACTAGTATTGCTTATTTCAAGCTAATAACACCCAAAGGGTTATGGAAAAGCTTAAATATGACTAAATATGAGATTTACGCGCGGCAATGACAACTGCACTATTAAAAAAATTGTAGCCTCCCTACGAGGGTTGTGAAAGTAGATTTGTTACCAAGATTTCCTCCTGTCAAAGGTAGGGTGTGGGATATTCTGTGAGACAACATGACTCTACTTGATTGACCATAAACCATTCACCAAAGACAAATTCAAGAAAAAAAAATAACACTGATATTATCCTTGAGCTATCAGTCACAAGTAGTTATGGCTATCCCCTCCTGTACAATTTTTTAAAATTAAAACAGATCCGAATTGAGGTTTTTGAGGTCTCAAATCTCAAAATCATTCAATCTTCCTTAAGAAGGTAAAGAGCAGTGTTGGGAGAAACTGGGAGTTAATCAAATAGTCTTGTTAATTGACCCATGACCAAGACAGAGTTTCTCCCTACAACATCATGCCGACAAATGATGAGACTAACGAAATATCTTATTAGGAGATTATTAGTAGATCTTCAAACTAATATAACAAGAATATTAAGGCAGACAGTAAAGAGAATAACTAACTGAATCTTGGAAGTGCAACAGTTAAGAGTTAACAGAAATACAATTAATTAGCGAGTTTTGAGTCAAATTTCTAGTCAGTTACTATTGATATGATCACTTGATTAAATTAATGAAATCAATTTTTCATGTTGGGAAGTAACCCACAAGTAAATTCTCAGACAAATTCATGAACCATCAGGCGGGCAACAAGAATAAAGAAAATTATCAGTTAAGAGAAGTTGAAGAACCAACTTTAAATTTTCACCAAGAGGTAAATAATGGTTGGTAGGAAAAAAAAACTGCAGTTTAGTTGATGAAGAAGAACTAAGCATAAATAACACTCTATCATTCTATCAGTCTATCTAACAACCAACAGAGCTGCCACAAAACCAAACCTGCAACTTTGCAAAGATCCTTAAAATTTCAAATGAAATATAACATCATTCCTATTCAGAAGATACAACAATTTACAGAGATCAACAAGCACAGCCGCTGTCCTGTTGCTGAGGAGGCTTGTCAGATATCTTTGTTGTTCCAGGCTTCTGTCCACTAACAATAGTCGGATCAGAATCTAAACTCTCAGACATCTTGTCACAGATGATGTCCACCAGACGCTCAAACACTTGTTTGACATTGACATTATCCTTTGCACTGGTTTCAAAGAACTCCAGCCCAAGCTGGTCTGCAAGCTGCTTCCCTCTCTCGTAAGTCACAACTCTGTCTTCCTCCATGTCGCACTTGTTTCCGACAAGGATCACTTGTGCATTCGACCAAGAGTAGGTCTTCACTTGTGTTGACCTGTGTTCAAGGAAATGAGTCCAATCAAAAGGTACTATTTACTCTAAGACATGTTCACCTTAAGAACAAGGTTAATCTAGTTGTTGCATAATTCACTTTAACCTCCACAAGTGATCAATATGTAACTTCTCCCTTCAAAATCCACATATCATCTAGCACACATGTAATGAGGATGCTCAATATTGTCTGGTAGAAGTTGTTATCTTGATCTAAAACTAAATTCTTGTAACTAATTTAAAAGGAAATGTGTAGAAGCTAGAAGGGAGAATTAGGCTTAAGCTGAAAAGCTTCATACTTGTCACTAATTTGGCGACAAAAAAGACAAAGTCCAAACAGTAGAAGAGATTTATATATTCCTCAGTTTACTTTCAATAAAATTAATTGAATGAAATTGTTTACCTGGTTAACTTTTGGCAATTTTCATTTGTCATCCTTTACTACTCAAGCGTAAACAAGGCGTTACGTGTGATTAAATTTAAATCGCACATCTTACAGAAACTTATGCCAACTTCTGTCATGTTTTCAGTCGCAAATGAAATGAACCGGGCTAAAGATAAATATATTTTTGTACATCTGGTTTGATCGAGACTAACATGGTCTCTGATCTGGTCTAAAGATATCGCGGTATCTTTCAATTAATCGTTGACTTGTCTAGAGCAAATTGCACAAGAAAAGACTATTACAAAGCTGAGATTTAATGTAATCTCACAGCTTTTTACAATATACAAATCAAATACAAATTCTATACGATACGTCGTAAACAGGACGAACTTTCCGCCCCCACAGGAAAATTCGAGTAAGATTATAATATGCAAATATAAGCTTGGCCATGCGTGATACAAAGAATTCTAAACTATAAACACGTCCAACATTTGAAACAACAAAGTTTACAAAATTTCTCCCGAAAGAATATTAAGGCCTTGAATGTAACCACCGCGTATTCTCACGAAAGGACTTAGTAAAAAGTTAATCTTTCCAAATTAGAATATTTATTCAATTCCCACCTTTGCATTCTTTGAATTTTTCGATAATTTTTGAATAAATCTTCGGCCGACGCGATCGAGCAGAACTGTCTCCAGTTAAACATTTTGTCGTCAGCGAAGGCGAAAATAGATTTTCTAGCATTTACAAAGTGATATTCCCAAATCAAATTTCTGTTTTCCTTTACTGTGACCTTCGAAAGTAAATTGTTTTGATGTAGTGAAATTGACCCGAACGAATCGCAATCTGCTTGAAATTTCGGTTTACGGAAATAAGATATTAAAATTAATTTTCCTTAGGTGAAATCGCGACGAGATGGAAATTTGCCGGCTGAACTAAGATCACCGCCGAAAAATATTAAACATAAAAAAAACCTTACCAATCTTGCACTGCCTGAAATGACTCTTCATTGGTAATGTCATACATCAGGATAAACCCCATTGCTCCACGATAGTAGGCAGTAGTTATTGTTCGATATCTTTCCTGACCGGCTGTAAAATAATGTAAATAATTACACAAGCTATTCGGAAAAACTAGAAAAGACGAATAGAAAATAACAAACGCACCTGTATCCCAAATTTGAAGTTTCACACGCTTCTCGTTTCGAAAAACCGTCTTCACTTTAAAATCGATTCCTACCGTTGAAACAAAAGCGGACGTGAAGGAATCATCCGCATAGCGAAAAAGAAACGATGTCTTGCCAACTGCAGAATTTCCAATGATCAAAAGCTTGAACATATAATCGAAATTCTGATCGGCTGCATCTTTCTGCCACTGTTTGTCGTTAGCTGTCGCCATGTTTTGAGCTCTCGAATACCTCTCGCTAAACCGAGTTCCCGGATATCATCGTCCACGGACCTATCACAATCGTCAGAAAATGATCAAATTAGCGAGTAGCCAATCAGATTTGGCAAAATTCACCTGTCTTCAAGCCCCGCGCCCTCGCGCGAAATTATAGCGATCACAATTTCCTTGTCCGCCATGGAAAATATTCGAAAGAGTAGTGTATTTTCACTAAAAAATTTATCCAAACCTTGGTGTAAATTAATCCTCAATATTGGTGGGTTGAAGAAACCATAATTAATTTCGCAAACTTGTTCTTTCAGATTTATCATCTCTCAAGATGTTTCTGTGACCAAGATAAATCTCCTAGCACATTTTGGGTTTATTAGTTTATATTGAGGAACATCAAAAATAACGGATGTGATTGATTAAAGAGTAACTCTTTGTCCCTTATTGAATTTCTGAGTGGTTTAAAATTGAAAAAGTGACACAGTGACTTTTCATTTCTTTCCAACTCCCTGATCCCTATCGTTATTATTCTGAGTTCATCTTAAAAACTTCATTGCATACAATAAGATATGCATTGAAATAAATCAAATTGTTTTGAGAAGAACTAAACTCCCCGGCTTTCAGGACGTAAAAACTTAAAACTTTCAGGTTATAGAAAACTAACTTTACTTTAAATAATGATTTGATTTTCCTTTCCCACAGATATATTCATTGAGTATCGATAGCTAAAAAAATCGCTTTTTTTGGTATAAAATCTTTATCTGTTCCTGATACTGGTTTCCCTAGTTACCTGATATCAGATGAAGCATGGGAATAGAATATTTCCCAGTCAAATGCTATTTTAATGAAATCATCTACTTAAAATCGCTCTAAGTTTTTTTTTACCCCTTGATGCGAGTATCAGCGAGAAGGATCTGCCTGTTCTCGGAGGTAGAAATTAAGTAAGATCACGAATAAGTTAGTCCCATTATTTTATCTTCATAAGTTTTCAGTGTAACTGGCATCCGACGACGTTTCAGACAGAGCCCTGTGGGGTGTTAACCAGATCTTAGCGATCAGTGTTAATTGTAGAGAGCACCCTCCCTAACATTTTAGACAAGCAGATACCCGCAAACTAAACGAAAAACTATTGCTCTGCTGCATCGGCGACAAAACTTTTACTGGTGTTTCACTTTGTTATCGGTACCTTGTCAATGACAGTCACTCAATTAATGGAATCGGAAACGAGTGAAATAGCAGCGTGTGGTACACGGCAGTGGTCAGCAGCCGTTTCCTTGACAACGCCTCCCACCGTTGCAGATCGCCCGATCTTTCGTGAGTTTCCTCCAACAACGTGCCTTTCTTCTTTCTAGCATCTATATCTTCATCAGAAGATTTATATTTACTTAAAATAAGACCCTCTGTTAAACCCGCGTTTAATTTATTAATAGTATCGTCAAACTCCACAAGAGCTTTCTTAGCTTGTTTTAAATTGTTACAAAAATTACTTAAATAGCTAATATAATTTATGTGCCACAAAAAGGTTCATGTACAACCAATGAATTAGAGAGAGCAACCACACATTTACCTTGTAAGCTGTTTTCTATGTGGAGTTAAAAAACATGCGAGAGGTCCATGCCAAATATATCTCACACCCTTTTAATACGAGAATACAGATTGCTGTGAGATTAGAATTCTCTTTTTCAGAATTCCAATATTTGAGGGCCTCGGCGACAGATCGAGACCCCAGTTAAGATAGGGAGGGACCTGAGGGTAATTCGGAATAGGGTGCGCCTTATTCCGCAATTTATACAATTCTGTGCCATGGTCAGGATTCGAAGCCCTCAGCGAAGGATCCCTTCCCATCCAGCCCTTATCCTTTCAGTACTCCCCCCCCCCTTCAACGGGGAACAAAGTAACTCCTGAATTAGCTTCTTGTGGCTCTTTGCACCCAAACATCAGTATGCACATTCTCTTTAATATTCTTTATAAATTTCTTATCGTGCTGACCAGGAGAGAGGCCTTGATGTGTGATTCAGGGTTGATATTGCAAAAAAAAAATTAATTAAATTCTAGTCACCCTTTGAGGTCAAAGGGTAAGTGGAATTAATTTTGTTTAGAAAGAGACTTGGGTAAATGGATCTTATATTTGTCTTAAATAGGGTCGGCTGGATTACTTCTGACTTCTTAAATTCAATGTTTGCAAAGCTGGAGACAATCAAAGTCAAATTTGGTGCGGCTGTCAACAATCTCTGAAAATCTTAGCATTCCAAATACATCCCACTGAAAATTAGAATGATGAATACAAAAGTAGCATTTTGTGTATTCAAATGAATATGGGTAATTTGAAACTAGATGTTTATTTCATGCAAGTCATAACGCGCACCCCGTGAATATTCAATTTCGCGTTAATAGAGGAATAACACTTACCTTGTGTTTTCATGTTGTCAAGGAAGTAAAACGATTGCTGCAAAATGTACATAGCAAACAAATTCACCGAGGAACAAATGTTATTTTATATCATGCCGCCTGACTGAAAGATAGAACTTAATTGTTAGAAATTGTTTTTGGAGACTAACAGAGGGGAAAAGCAACTATGAGCGTTAAACACTGACAGAGTCTTGCCAAATGCCTCGGTAAAAGCTGGAGAAACTTAGATCTGTTTGTGAAATTGTATCGAATCGAACCAGCTTCATCTAAGTCTCGTTGAGCCTCGTTGTACATAACAAGGTAAGAATTAAGAGCTAAAAAGCAAACCGCACAAATGAATGCTACCAGCATCATGTAAACTAGAGCAACGTGTTTGATTCAAAACCGCGAATTGTACTTTTCAATAAAAACAGCTCCTGATAAAAAGATGAATTTATTTGTGCGCCTTTGACTTTATAAAGTATATTTCTCTTTGTCTCCTTTTCTCACAAGATTTTTCGTTTTTATTACTTCTCTAAGCTTATTAAAACAAATTCAACTTCAGAATTTGCAAACATACAATACTCGCAAAGGTAGTTTTTTTTCATTAGCGTTACAAAATTATAAACAAAGTCTTACCTATATTGTCTAAATACTGAAATTGTTTATAAAAGTGTGGAAATGAGTTAGACATTTCTAGAAAATATCTTGACATTTACTCAAACAACATTGTCGCAAGCCAAAGTTAGCAAATGGGCTGTGCAGCTGTTCTTGTGTTTTTCACTCGCATTGAGGTTGAACAACCGAGAATGTTTCACTTCGAGTGACTGAAGGTTTGACTTCAACTTGCAGAAAAGGTAAATAGAACGTTCAGTTTTTTTAACAAAAAATAATTTAGAATAAATGGAAATTTGTTTTTCCATTACAGTATTGCTTTCGTGCAGACGTAAACCTTAAGAAAGCGGCGACCCCCCTCAAACTCAGGAGACAGGCACTATATTGATACCATTATTGCATGCAAGGAAATGAAACGAAACAATCTCCAACAGATTTTGAGCTTTCATTGCTAGGATGGGAAAAGTAAGATGTCGCAGCAAAATTTGTATTTCGGTTTCATGAAAAGAAATTTTCACTTTTTTTCTTTGACCTTTAAAATAATGCATGACTTTTCGTGTTTTTGCAGTGAGTCCATACACGGTTCACATGATGTTTATATTATTTCATCTAAGGACTCTGACTTGGGGTGTATGTTACGTAAATTAGGCAACAGAATCTTGACTGCCTTTACATGTTGTACTAACGGTGTAAAAATGGCCTCTTAATATAAAGAATAGTGTCAGGAACGTCTCCGGCGAGTTAGTTTGCTTTCAGATGGCATTCTGTTTTGATAACTGAGAATTTCAAAAGAGGGTTAATTGGAATAAAAAATGAACTGACTTTAACCCTGACGGCATTCAGTTTTTTTAAAATCAAAACTCATTCTCATGGACGCATCCACATATACATGGACAAAAATGCTTCATTTTTTTTAGCTCAAATTTGTTACCTGTTCCGGTTCGTCTACCTCTCGCTGTTTCTCGCTCTAAATGCTCGTTCTCCTCGGTCGTCGGTCGTCGGTCGTTGGTCGCCGTTCGTCAAAAAATCGTACTTAGTTTCGTGGTTCGTTTTTCCGACGCTCGTCGCCTTTGTTCGTAGTTGAACTGTCGCGTTCGTAATTCGTTCTATAACAGAACGGCCTCAAGATACGCTAAAAAATATATTTTTTAAAAAATTGAAATTAGAACAATTTCCACCCGAAATGAAATATTACATCATTCGTTCTGAGGCCAATTAAGCATAATATTAAAGTTTTTTCGGCGACAGTAGCAAAGAAGTTGTTCGTAATGATCAATGAATTTTTTTCACACCTGTAAATTAGCCTCTGATTTTAATGAAAAAACTCTTTGAAGTTACCGATGTACTTACACTGAAGATCATAACGACCTTCGAGAAAAATTTTTTAGACCGATAAACTGCCCATCACTTTTAATACTGAAAAGGCTGTTGGGGGTAATCTGTGGTTAATGAATTTTTAATAGCCTCGAACGGCCTTCATTTGGGTTTTTTGTGGCATGAAGAAGCTCTCAGAACGGAAGTATTGTATTTTAGGAGAGCCGTTGTTTTGACGATCCAGACCACTAAACTTACGACTTCAATTATTTCACTAAATATGGTTAACATGAACTTTGACACGAAAATATTTTCATGAAAGTTTCCAAATATTTCTCAGTAACAGCACTAGTTCGGTAAATCCAACGAAAACTTGAGCAGTTTGAATAAACTCAGAATTGCAAGGTTGAGATAAAATCTCAGGATCTTTCAGGAATGGCTCTTTGACACTTTCATATTCCTTTGCACACAAAGAACTTCAGATTTCATGGCACTTCGTTCTCATATGAAAATTATAATCTCCGTCTCTATTTTTCACTTTTCTATAGCCTGGCCTTACTGGTTTCTCATCCAGACTCTTAAGAATCAACCATTACAATAGTCTATGGACTCTCTATATATACGATAACTACTTACCTTTACTTATCAAATTTGCGACAAATTCTCCATCATGGACTCGATGTTTACCATTTATAACAAATTCTTTTTGGAAGAAGTGCACTTAAAAGTGAATCGAAGCTCGCTTCTCGTCTCCGAGTCCCAATTTTGATAAATTCGAGAAAGTTCTCAATGTTCGAATCTGTGCTATGGCTCATGGGCACAAAACAATTTTCTTTTCATTAAGAGAAAAATGGTCACACAAGTGACAAGCTCATCATGAGTCATAAACTCTTTACACCCAAACATCAGTATCTATATTCTCCATACTGTTCTCTATACATTTCCTGTGGTACAGACCACGAGAATTTGTTTGAGAATTAAAGCTTCTTAAGTTGGTGATCATGTCTTTTATTCTCATGACCTCAATGAATGATTCAGTAGTATTACTGTATGGAGAAATTAGATACTGGTCACTCTTAAGTTTTAAAGGGGTAAGGAAACACTTCTCCTGTTTGCACAGTACAAGAGCAATTTTGTTGTAACATGAAATTTGATGGCAGCTGAAGTTTCGTGAGAGTATTTTACCTCCGTAAATATATTTAGCATTTCATTAAATTCCAAATTGCTCCTTGTTTAACTTCTGTATTTTCACCCTATGTCATATGACTTTATGTAAAGACTGAGTGTGTCGGTTATAGCGATCAATTTCGGTTTTTGCACTTGAAAAAACTCGGTTTTCGGTGTTCGGTTTTTCTTTTCCTGGCTTGCTGTTTTTTTGTTTTGTTTTGTTTTCGATCAAGGGGTTTCTGGTTTCTGATACTCGCCAGTTTCGTCATTTTACCGCAGTTTAAACCATTAGGCTCACGCGGTTCTTTCCGCTTTGATGAAAATTGTGGGCGGTATGTATTTTGGTTTGTGAATCCCTCCCCAATACATTGTGGACTTAAGATGTTGACTGTGGCAATGAATGGTCGGGAACAATTTCAGTTCGCGGTACGTACTCCCAGCTGTTGATAAATTTAGTCAAATTACAAATTTTCTTTCCCTCTAGAATTCTACGATTAATTGTACTTAGGGGCCATTTTCTTTAAGCTCCAAGAGCAATCAATTTGTTTTCAATTTTTAAAATTTTTGAAAAAAAAAAATGTAACATCCATGTTCCCAAAGATTTAAAAACTACTGGTGATACTGTAGCTGAAGATATTTTCGTCCGCTAAAAGTTGAACCCTCTAGCGTTAGTAATGATCATAATTCTATATTCCAGTTAAAGTGAGAAATTTCACACTGAATAATAACAGATCTCTGAAGACAAAGTGCTAGTAGACATTCATCTGAATATCAATGGTCTTGAATAAATTGAATTCGGAACAGAAATCAGTCGAGTTTTAGAAGCAGTCTCAGGTAAACTTTTCAAATCTTTACTGATTATAGAAGGGCGGCGTCTTGATCCAAAGACAGTCTTCCACTTTACGCGAAAGCTCACCAAAAGGAATTAACTTCCTTTTCAAATTTAGAAAAACGAAGGCTCCTTTTTTCCGGAATGATAAAGGGTCTATGCGGAATGAATTTCTCTCACTCAAGCTGTGGAGCACATTTTCACTCTTTACCAAGATAACACGGCAAAAGGGAAAATTCCAGACTAAATTTCTGATGAAAATGGCTTTACCTTTACCATGATGACCTACAAAACAGTCCTGTTTCACGCTCACTGCAATAGCTTGCAAAAGGTATTCAATTTGTAGCATCTTCAGTAACAAAACTACTTTTTAAAAGTACACCCCGTCGCAGCGCCTTCTTCGAAAACGTTGAGTAATTTTAATTTGTGTCTAGTAGTTTGGCACCAAACATCAAAAATTAACAATGCGAAAGGAACCTATATTATATTTGCTTTCTTTCTCTCTTTTTGGGCAAATTTGCAATCATATTTACTTTAAAGAACAGGTGCCTTAACTGCTGGTGGTATTCACAATATTTTTCATACGCACCGCTCTCATAAAATTCCCTCTTTACAATTTCCACTTTTCCGATTTTAATTTTGCCTATTCTTGCGCAACTTATTTGCAACTTACAGTCTACATTAAATTTCCTGCCTGGTGTATGAGCAAACTAATAAGCATGAAAGAAGGAGCAAATTTATAATTATACCCGAATAATCAAGAGAACACAGTAATCGATATGTGTACTTTTGAAGTTCCGCTTTCAACTGAGTAAACATGGGGGACGTGACAGTTTTAGCCAACATTGAAGGAGTCCATGCATTTGTCTTCGCACCAGAAAGTTTACCAGGCGATTTCGCAAATCAAGCTTAAGGATTTGGTCACATCAGTAATTTTTGGCTTGGAACTTAACAAATCCAACAAAGACAAAGGTAATAAATTGGAACTTGAATGAAGAACACGAAACAGAAATAGTCGTGCTGTTATATAACCATTTTTATCATAAAGCAGTTTTAAAGTCAGTTCAGTACGTGTAAGACATACCGAGCATTTCAATTTGATCTAGTTTCACAGAAATTGTTTATTTTTGCAAGGTTTTTCGTTTATCAAAAACTACACCATAACAAACATGAGTACTCTGATCTTTTTAAATCACTCTTTATGGCTCAAGCACGATACCTAAGGGCTGAAAAATGCTAAGCTAACGTGAGTCATCTCATAAAGAACAGTTCTTTTGCAAAAATGAAAATTTTTATAAAGCGAACAAGCATTGTGAGATGGTTCTGGTTTCTCATTTCTGAGGATTCTTGACCGTTACATTAAAACCTTTTGTGAACTAAAGCCAT
The DNA here is from genome assembly GCF_964200805.1 of Pocillopora damicornis. Classification (NCBI taxonomy): domain Eukaryota; kingdom Metazoa; phylum Cnidaria; class Anthozoa; order Scleractinia; family Pocilloporidae; genus Pocillopora; species Pocillopora damicornis. Next base: position 3,439,298 of record NC_142680.1, read on the forward strand.
TTTAAAACCTGTTTTGATAACTTTTCAATATTGAGTTTGGTTATTTGGGGACCCTTACCTCCATTTTGCTAAATATGGAGGTAAGGATGACGCATTTTCCTAGACCGGATAACGGGATTCAACCATATCGTTAAACGCTTTATTCTTTCATGTTAGACACAACAATCTCTTTAGCCAGAGCAGAGCAATCTCTATTGCCAGGGCCGAGGCCTTTCTTATCTCTCTGTTTAGAGAATTAAATATTTTTAATCATTTTAAAAGCATATAGCTGTAGTTTACTGATCACTATAAGAAGTCAGAGCTTGTTCAAGCAATTGGAGTAGCAGCTCTTTACTCAGAAGGATAATATTTAGAAGACCAATATTAATCTGTTTAGGATCTTTCTTAAATATGCACTTCCCTAGCTTATCTAAAGCATGATGTTGGAAAAAAATGTCATAGCAACGCTTGAACTGCGCTTGTAATTTTAACTGAGCTTTCCTGCAAAATGCTAATGTAATTTCGCACTAAAATAGTGTTTTGGTCTCATTATGGAACATGTTTAATTTATCTAAACAGTAATGGAAAACACCGAACACAGCTAGACAAACATGAATATCTAATGAGTCTGTTATATGAAGTTAGAAATTTCAACAATCAATAATTTTTTGGTACAAGAAAAGTCCCTTTTTTTTTTACGAGTTCTGTAATTTTTCAAATGGCCTGATTATTTCATATTTACTTTAGACGTTTGCGCCTTTGCATGAACATCCTTTGAAACTTTCAATAGGCACTTTAATTATATTCATAAGAATGAAATGTTTGTATTTAATCACGGGTTAAATAAATCATGAAGGAAAAGCTTTCTTCCGATAATTCATGAAAATTCAAGTCGCTTGAATCTCTTTCACACTTTCAGTATTTTTCGGCCAGGTTTTGTTCATTAGCACTATAGATATTGAAAATTTTTTCTTTATTTTGCTGAGAAGTAGTCAATTATTTGTTTTCTAGTTAATTGCATACTAAATCACCAAACAATATGCTTGCCAGCTTGTTAAAACCGCGCTGACGGGTCTTCCGTTGAATTTTTGTTTACCACTCTCCTAAATGAAGCAAATTTGCCTAAAAAAAAAAACCAACCTAACAATTGTAGATAAAGTATCAAAATGAATGAAACCCTCACCTGGAAAATTACGGAAATTATACGAACCATTAATTTACGTATTTCCCGCGAGGGCAACCACATGGTTTTCAAACTCAAGTTCAGTATCGCATAGCAACCTAGCTGCTTTTCTACAGAAAGGTGTTACCGATTTGTCTATATTCCAGTCAACTTAAATATCCTTTAAGTAAAAAGGCTAAAGATCTTTGAATATCACATAATGTATATAAACTGAAATGAATGCAAATTCGGTAGCTCAAACGTCTTGATGATTCAATTTCGATTGATCTTAAAGATGGTGTTTATAGAAAGCATTATTTTCTAGGGACCTATGATAGTTTGTCCCTCAAAAACATCAAGGAATTTTTTCTCCTCAAGAAGGACTTTTAAGTTAATAAATTGAGGTTTCTAAAATCATAGACCTGAAGTCTGAAACAGCAATAAAGGAATTGACCCCTAATGGCGATGGCTTTCAATTGAATGGCAAAGACACAATGATAATGATTTTAAAAAGCCTCTTTTCAATTTGCATTTTTCTTTGAATGAAAGCGAGGCTCTAGTTAGGAGGAAGCCGAGGAAGCCGTTATTGAAAGCTCGATTGCCAGCCACTGACCGGGGAAATGAGCACGTGCACCTTCTTCAAACTGACAGCCACTCTTTCCCGGGAGGCGAAGTGATGATAATCGTGCCCACCATTAGACAGCGATCAGGAAAAAAACGGGGCGAGCTGTTTTCATCAGTTTGCCATCAAAGATGACCTCTGAAAATGATTCTAATAATAATACAAGTCGAACTTTGAGAGCTTAGTGGGGAAAAGTAGAAAGATGAAAGCAAAACAGAAAGAGAGAAACAAAGTGCGAGCACATAGAGAGAGCGATTTCAATCGTGATGGACTCTGGGACAGAGCAGTTATTCAGTTGAAATCTGTTGAATTACATCGTACACGCCGTGCATGCCGGGAAAATTCAGTCCGCGCTACTACAAATGATGAAATCAAAATTGAGATAAAAATCATAACTTTGAGGTTTTTTTTGGTATCTGATGAATGAAAATCGAAAACATCCTGATTTAATATGGAAGTGAGTGTTTGTAACATTTCCAAAATAAATCAAAATAATAAAAATTGGTTGTTCATTACGCTTTTATCGTATTGCGAAATTCTGAACAATCCGTGTGAAAATAATTGAACATTTGACATGGTCATAACAGCCATCTTCTTTCTCCTTTAAGATGAAATGCCGGATGAAATTATGTATACAAATAAATGTATTTCATTTATCTATATTTCAAGATGTCATCATTAGCAAACAGGTCATCATGATTGCTACATGTCAGTGGATCTCTGTCCAAATCACACGCAAAGAAAATCGATGTGAAAAGGTCACAAAATCGGTCAAAAGGGTGAAAAGACCACGTATTTAGGTTACCTCGCCTGAGAAATACATCTTTTATAAATCTTTCTCCTCTTGTTAGGGTCCCGAACGCAGTGTTTTGGAACGATTAAAGGTCATGGTTAAGTGTATCAGGATAAAACATGTGTGTTCAACTTCCATCATGTATGATTTACAATGGATCACATTTGCATATAAATAACACATATTGCGTATTCCTCCTATTAACTGAGTCAACTCGGATCACGATCCTACTCACGTAATACGAAAAGGGAAGTTGAACATTTTATGAAAATACCTTTGATGGAGTCTTGATCTGAAAGGTTTCATTCTCCTGCGGAATCGCAACATACTCTAGATCCGAAAGTTGTAAATTCATTCAGGTGTAAGGTACGTTGGTTGATTGTTTTGTCATGAACTTTTTCGATTGTTATTAAACCTTCATGGTTTTTCATTACTGCTCAGCATTCTCATTACACAGTTGATCGAGAGCTTGAGCGTAACTCTTACAGCAACCTGAGAAAAAGTCAAACATTTTATCTTCTCCTTTCAGTCGTTTCCAAAAGCGTAATTATACATTCTTACTGTAAACAGGAAATTGTTTTCCATGTTTCTCCTTGACATAAGGGATACTGCAAGTGTGCTAAATAAGAATTCCGTTTTTGCCAATTAGCGTATGACATTGCAATAACTTCTTTATGCCTAGACACATATATCTTGACCTCATACACGAACGGAAAAGAAATCATGATTAATTTTCTTCAGAAATATTCTGTACCTTGCCCGAGTACTTAAACCGACCTACATTTATTTATCATCTGGCCAATTTTCGTTTGCCTCAGGGGAAAAATGTAATAAATAATGCAAACAAGAGAATTGAATTCTTCGGATCACACTTGTTTATGGAGTCAGAAGTGTTGCCGAGGAAAATGATTTTCAAACCTAAAAACAGTAGAACAGTTACTGTCGTAGTTTAAGTAATTATTCAATTGTCAACTGGATATAACAAAGTTGAGAGCTCAAGTAATGGTACGTGTGCACAGAGAAGATTAAAGCCGAAGTCTCCTGCATTGGGTCTCAAGCAGGAACACTTTACTCTAGCAGTTACTCGTAGGCCTCATCGGCTGAAGGAGCCACAATGCTCATTAAGGAGGGGACAGGCGCAAGCTGAATGAAAAACACTCCAGCATGAATAGCAATCTAGTTTCAGTCAACGTATACTTGCTCCATTGTCATTGCTCCTCTCCAGTAGGCCTGTAACTTAACTTCTTTGTGCAATATTGCGACATTTATGCTACGCTTCTCTGATTTTAATCTTTCATAATTTATTTCATAGGAACGAAAAACAAGACATTTCCATAATGAATGATCAACAAAACCAAAATTCATCGCTAAATGGAGATTCACAGGGGCGAAATAGCGTGGAAATTGTGCTGGAGTCCTTTACAGCTATAATTATCTTCCTGGCTTCAATTTTAACCAACTGCATCGTTCTATATGTCATAAGGACCAACCCTACCCTCAAAACTTTCACAAATAAGATAATTGCAAACTTGTGTCTCGTTGATATGGCCGAAACATTACTCATTATGCCATTATGGGTCACAAGTTTGATCAAAGGACAATGGATCTTTGGCAATATCATTTGTAACGTGTCAGGGTTTCTGTTCTTTGCAATGGCAAATGCAACTCTCTATTCGTTGCTTCTCATTGCGCTCAGCAGGTATTTCAAAGTCGTGAAACCCCAATTGTATAATGGCATTTTCTTCGCAAAGAAGAGCAGACCAAAAATCCTTCTTGCTCTGTGTTGGATTGCGCCTCTCATCATCTGCAGTCCACCGTTGTATGGATGGGGAAAGTATAAGTTCTACCCACAGTCTTTTCTCTGTACGTTTGAATGGTCATTTGATGGACTACACGTTTCCTACTTGGTCTTCCTTGCTATAACACAACCATCTCCTTACATAATTTGCTGGTGTTACTTCAAAATTTACAACACTGTTCGACGAAACAGAATCCAGATTTGCACCAGAGCAAACCGTGCCGCTTGCAAAAACGCTCATAACGCCGAGAACATGTGCATTCACACTACACTGGGCATAGCTTGCGTGGTCGTGCTTTGCTGGCTCCCAAAGGCAATACTTGTTCTTTTGTTGGGAGGCGGAAAAAAAGGATTATCTTTGCCTTTAATGATATCGAGTTATCTTGTGTTCTTAGCATGTTGCTTGAATCCCATCGTATATGGAATGATGAACCCTCAGTTCAAGCCAGCCTTCAAGGCATTATTTACAAAAAGAGGGATGAGGAATCCTGACCTTGCTGCTTTTTCCACGTACTCGATTCCAACGATACATTCAAAGTAGCTTTACCATGGTCTGTGCATTACAAAGATTTTACCTAACTTTTTCAAACATCCCAAAATATCGGGTGGCAGCTGGACAATGTCTTTACCATTTGCACCTGTATTACGTCATCTATCTTCCACCTTGGATGTAAGAATGTGAATATGATCGACTTTACATATTCAAGGAAAGAACAATAAAGAGTAAATTTGAATCTTATAATGAGTTTTGAAGTCTTCTCTACTCGGTAGATATACTAATCGTTCTCGCTAAGGTTGGTTCAGAAGCTTCAAAATGATTTATGCCACACTTGCTGTTTCCCTCTGCGTTTGCCGTTTCTCTTCTTCCTTTTCATTCCCTTAATTCATCCGATAAGTACTTTCGTTGTATGAACGAAAAAAATCTCAAAGCCCTCTCGAACTGTGGATTCAGTCTCATAGATTATAATAATAATAATAATAATAATAATATTAATAATAATAAAAGTCGAGACAATAGTAAAGTGTCTTAAATACAACCACATTTGATGACATACTTTGCACGTGATCCTGCCCCCATCCCTTCTCCCACGGTGAGATTTTATTTATTTACTTTATTATGTCAAAAAACTCAGTTTGCATAATCGTATTTCGTAGCTGGACAGTAATTTTACTATTTTTACCTGCATAACGCCTAGTACTTCATATTTTGATGTAAAATTTTGAATATAATCTTTGTGATAACATGAAAAGAACGATACATTCCAAACTTTGAGTTATTTAACAAGTTTTGGCGGTATCCTTTACTCGGTAGAATAATATAAACTAATTGTTCTCGTCGAAGCTGGTTCAGTTCCCTCAAAATGGTTGGTGCCTTAATCACCAAGAAGGTCTCACTTAAGGTTTCCCTCATTTATTTTTCTTCTCTTCCTTCCTCATTCCTTGCATCAATCTAGTCAGATGGATGAAATGACAAAGCCCTTTTCAAGCCCCTTTTGACCTGTGTGTTCAAAATCCCATAAATAACCGCTTGGTCCGCGTGTCATGACCCGAGTACAAATAATCTCCCGTCTGGCTCTCTCACTCAGTCAACAAGTTCACAGTATCTTTAAAATCAGTCTGAATGATAAGCAAGTGGTTCAGCCACAAGAACCATCTTTCTGGTAAACGATCATCGACCTACGCAATGTAAAATGTTTGTTGCATCAGTTTCGAAATCCGCTGACAACTTGACGTGCAAACGTAGAATGCTAGTACGTTAAGCCATTGCTTGAAAATGGTAACGAGAAAAGTAGCATAAAAGAGACTTACGAGAGCTGTCAAAAAACAAAAGTAAAATTTTAAAAAATTGCGATGAAAATGAAGAAACTAATTTTATTTTCATCATCAACTACTGGGCCATTGAAAGTACTTTTTAGTCTTATATGTACATAGTGTCATGTCATTTACTGTCTTGTTTGCAATTTGTCACAACCTCTTTTTTAACAGAAAAGGAATCGTAGTGAACACACGAAGCTTACAACTATTTCTTTCAGATTGAAGTCTACTTTTTGTATTTTCTTATTTTATTTTTTAATAATGTTTTGGGCGTTTCATTCTCTCTGTGATCTCAAAAAATTAATCAGCAACGGGTTTGGGCAGGGCTCACATCAATAATCGTTCAAACTCGATACCAAGACGGGCATTAATCAAGTTTCTACTTTTATATTTTAAATGTCTTAATGACGTACGCGTTAAACAATTGACATAACCTATTGAATCCGCTAAGAGATTTTTTCTTTACTCAAGTAGTTCCTTTCTTTTCTTAAATGATATACGTAACGCTTTGCAGATCATTCACTTCATCATGTAGCCGGAACTAATATTATTTCCTCATTCAATATCCAATTTAATCCTTTCGATTCTAAATGAGAGTTTTCACTCTTTAAAGATGGGAGCTCCCAACTAAATGACATCAAGTGGTATCCTTCAATTACCTCCCACAATCGAGTATTATCTTCTGGTTTCTAAAAACGAAAGATTTAGAAAAAACATTTCATACTAAATAGTGGCGAGATTAAAACATGACGTTTCGGTGACGACATGTCACCATTATCAAATGTGAAATTATTTTAAGTTCAGTGACGCTATCTAAAGAAAGGAAAATGTGAAACCAAATTAGAATAAAACGAGATGGAGTAAAACAAAAGAATATACATAATTAAATGAACAGTTTCGCTAGAATGGAGTCTTTCTGAGTGTTCAGGGTCGGTTTCTTTTTCCTTATTAAAAGCATCTCATAAATAAGGCACTCAAACTTTCCGCGGCATTTCTCTAGGATAGAAATTAACTTGTGAAGATTGTTCAGTCTTTGATCGTGTTCGTCCTAGAGATGTTTACCAATGACAGAACATATGCTTTTGATAAGGAAGAGACCGGCTCCAAACACTCAAAAAGACTCCATTCCAGCTAAACTGTTCATTTAATTATGTGTATTCTTTCGTTTTCTTTCCATTTCATTTTAATCTATCTGGTTTCACACTTTCCTTTATTTGGATGACATCACTGAACTTATAATAAATCTACATGATTATAAATTCGCAGTTCAAACTGGTTTTTAAGAGCTAGGGCATTTAGTTGAGGTCGTACATGCAAATATGATAATAATTAGGGTCCTAATGCGATTTAGCTAAGGCCCGCTTCCTTTAGGATTATCGATAGTACTTTGAGAGCCATTGTAGCCTCCCAAAATAACTATTGATTCCATTAAAAAAAAACCATCTAGGTGATGTGGAAACTTGAAAGAAACACATAAAACACTCGTACAACAACAGATATAAGCTTTGAACGATGAACACTACTGAACTAGTAGTTAAAATAAGACCTGAAAAAAATTCAGGCCCGTACGGTGCAGCGCAGCTTCCAAATGAGCTAACAAGCCAACTGGGAGCTTGTTATTATATTGGATCCAGATAAACCTTCCAAGTGATGAATAATGATTGGAAATATATGAAAATCATATATGTGCACTGCGGTAAAGAAACAGATATAAGCGATCCTCGCAGCTATAAACACTACTGAACTAGTAGTTGAAATAAGACCTGAAAAAATTCAGGCCCGTACGGGATTTGAACCCATGACCTCTGCGGTACAACAAAATGATCAATTTGCATCCCATAGAGGCCCCTATAATATTTTCTTTCTTGGTACATGCTTTGTCTTCTATAGTTCATTCTACAGAAGCGTGTAATGTTCTCCTTGAAGGGCCACTTGCCTTGCAGCTGCATCCATATGAATGTTTCTCATGGATAAATTTTCATAAAAGGATTTTTCCCATCTCCAGCGCCAGCTGTCACTTAGATGTTGACTTATGACTAGAAACTAGTGTGTTATAAGAAGATTTTTAATTATGCTGCTTCAGTTTGGATCACTAAGGGTCTAACAAGCGAAGGTTTCAAATATCAACAGCATTGCTCGAAAAGGTGAGTTGAACATTGAGAATTGAAACAGTCTAAAAGGTAACTTTTAAAATAGCCTTTTATGGCTCAGATATAAGTCAACTTTCATACGGGAATCTTAGAAATCATTCCCCTTTGCTGAAGTAGCTCAGACTAAGGAATAGCCAATAAATGATTTTAATTTTAAAATAAATTAGTAAAAATGGTTTAGTTAACAGGTTACGTAAATATGTTTCGAATACTGCCTCTCTTGTGTTTATGAGTTTTGAATTCGATAAAGCCGTATTTGAGTCGACCTTCATACAGAAACCTTAGCTGTCATTCTCTTTTGCTGGAGTTGCTCAGACTAAGGAATAACTAGCAAATGATTACGACAAAAAAATGAAGAATTTGAATCAGCCATAACAGCTCTCTTGTGTCTATGAGTTTCGAATTCAATAAAGCTGTATTTCAGTCAACTTTCAGACGTAAATCTTAGCAAACGCTTCCTTTGCTTCAGTAGCTTAGGCAAAGGAAACACTAAGAAGTTATTATGGCAAAAAATAAATTTAAAAAATAAATTAGTGATAATGGCTCTCTTGTGTTAATATGTTCTGAATTCAATAAAGCCTTATATAAACCGACCTTCAAACGAAAATCTTAGCAAGCATCCCATTCGCTGCAATAGCTTCATGATTACAGTTTCAGTTGACGTAGAGCCAGTGAAATTTGAAAAAGGTCTCAACCAGGTTTTTCTCTTAGGTTCAAAGATATTTTGACATTCCTGCCTCACTGAACTATAGGAAAGCGTGAGTATTCTTTGAGATAAGAACTAATTTTAAAAAATTTACCTTAAGAATTTGTTGACAACGAGGGTACAAAACCCATCAACACCATCAACCCTGAGATTTTGCGGGACTCCATTTAGAGAAGTCTCCTTTCAAAAAAAGGGGAGAAAACAACAACAGAAACAAGAATATATTCTTGACGGTTTTTTTTCCACTGTCACGAAGACTGTACGTTGTTAGCTATGGGTCTCAACTACTCGGCGCTCAAATCAAGAACATTTAGAAAGTAAGAAAAAATGATCAAACATTTCTAGGAGAGGTATCAGATGTTTTTTTTCTCTCGTCAGGAGAAAGACGTTTCGTGGGGTACATGGATTTTTAATTCAGCCTATTATCCTCTAATCAGTACATATTACAGCTTGAGTAACAGACGAGGATGTCTCAAACAATTTCCCAAGATTGTTTAACTCGCTCGAGAGCAGAAATTTCGTTGGAGGTAACCTTCGCCATTCTGGTGTGTCTCGCTTCCATACTTGGTAATGTGCTGGTTATTTATGTTATAAAAAGATACTCCGAGCTTCAAACTACTACCAACATTTTTATACACAATCTTGCACTGACTGATGTGTTCGTGGCGACCCTTAACATGCCTTTCTGGATAACGAGTTTGTACACGAGAAAGTGGAATTTGAGCCAGGAATGGTGTGAAGTTTCTGCATCATTACAACACACAATGGGTTCGTCCTCCTTGTTCATTATGGGCTTAATTGCCATGAATAGATACATGAAAGTCGTCAAGGGAACTTTGTACATCAAGTTCTTTCCTAGTAAAAAAGTTGCTTGGGTGTACTGCGGTGTCATCTGGCTGACTTCTATGTTATTTGCCACACCTCCGTTGTACGGATGGGGAAAAATGAACTTTAACTCAGATTTTTTGCTTTGCTCATTCGACTTGAAGAACGGACACTTTTCTTTTTTCATTCTGCATGTAGGAATCTTCAACGTTACAGCGTTAACAATATTTTACTCCTATTGGAAAATTTACCAGAAGGTGAAAGAAAGCACAGATAATGTCAACGCCCATGTCGTACAAAATAGCATCGGCGCACCAAGGCTCCATCGTACTGACATCGATATTTTGAAGAGTTGTTTCATAGTGGTTTGTTTCTATTTAATTACATGGTTTCCTTTCGCCTTATGCGCTAGTACAATTGCTGTTGGAGGCTACATTCCCCACGAAGTGACTGAGGTATCTGTGTATTTGTTGTTCTCCAGTAGTCTTGTAAATCCAATCATCTATGGGATAATGAATCCGCAGTTTAAAAAGGCCTTCAAAAAGGCATTCAGTCGTGGTCGTTATGACAACGATAATGAAGATCAGAGTCATGAAAGAGTTGCAGCTGTTATGATACATCCGAATAGCAACGAAATTCGATGACTTATGGCGTGAAGATCTATCATTTAAAGCCTTAGTACAATACTTTTTCCCAGAGAGATCGGTTGATACCGGCTTCGTTCTGTTTTTGTGTCTTTAGACTTTCGTTGGTCCACTAAACGAACAAAAACAGACATTGGAGATAAGAAATATTTTAATTTGCTGTCGAAAGTATCCGTGACTGCACACGTTTCTTTTTTTTACTTTGTTCTGTGATTAATCCCGTAAACTCGCACCGCCCTCTCGACCAATCAGAGGCAACGGTTAAACCAATCAGGATCGTGGTCACGCGCGTTTTCCCGCGCTTTAAACGGTTTGGTTAGATTTATTTTGAGTTCTCATTGTTTCTTAGGGCTTGATTACATCAGCTCGGCCGACCTGGCCGCTTTAATATCCACCGATAGCCACCTCTACTTCAATGAACAATCCCTGCAAAATACTATTACGATAATAATTTTTTATTTGTGATTAATAGTGTAAGCAGATTAGTTTACCCTTTCCTCCTAAGAAAAATTTTCATATTTAAATTCTCGTGTGAAGTTTATTCCCTGCATTAATCTGATGAGTCTGATCGAAGAAACGTCAAAGCCCATTTCAATCAAAATCAAATCAAAATCCCACAAATAACCGCTCGGTTCGCGCGTCATGACCTGAGGACAAATAATCACCCGTCTGGCTCTCTCACTCAGTCAAAAAGCGCGGAGTATCTTTCAAATCAGTCTGAATGATATGCAAGTGGTTCAGCCACAAGAACCATCTTTTTGGTAAAGGATCATCGACCCACGCAATGTGAAATTTTTACTACATCAATTTCGAATTCCGATGACAACTTGACATGCAAACGAAGAATGCCAGTACGTACAGCCATTGCTTGAAAATGGTAACGAGAATAGTAGCATAAAAGAGACTTACAAGAGTTGTCAGAAACCAAAAGTTAAAATTTAAAACAATTGCGATAAAAATTAAGAAACACGTTGTTTTATTTTCATCGTCAATTACTAGGCCATTATAAGTGTTTTTTAGTCTTATATGTATACAGTTTCATATCATTTTACTGTCTTGTTTGAAATTTTTCACAACCTTCTCTTATTCAACAGAGATGGAATCGTAGTGAACACACCAAGCTCACAACTATTTCTTTCAGATTGAAGTCTGCTTTTTTCATTTTCCTATTTTATTTTGTAAATGCCAGTTTCTGACATTGGTTATCCTGTGTAATCGGACCAGTCCGTCCGAGTATTTAGGTCACGTGATTTTACCGAGGTTCATTCCGGCTCGGTTAAACCTCGGCGCTGAGCGTTTTCTTTCGTCTCGTTCATATTTCGCTTGTATACGGATGAGGAACCAGTTACTGGACTGTCATTTGTCAAGGAACTTACGGAGAAACTAAAGGATTAAACATTGTGTAAACTCGTGAATTAACGGTTACGGTAACACGATTTTTGCATTGTAAACCACCGGACATTGTCGAGCATTTCGCTGATCTAGAGGAATAAAGAATGAATTTTACGGCTGATACATATCTCTTTAATCTTGCTTTGGGCGTTTCATTCTCTCCGTGATCTCGAGAAATTAATCAGCAACGGGTTTGGGCAGGGCTCAAATCAATAATCGTTCAAATCCAATACCTAGGCGGGCATTAATGAAGTTTCTACTTTTATATTCCAAATGTCTTTATGACATACACGTTAAAAATGTACACTTGACATACGCTATTAAATTCGTAACGCTTTGCGGATCATTCACTTCATCTTGTAGCCGGAACTAACATTATTTCCTCATTCAATATCTTATTTAATCCTTTTGATTCTGAATGAGAGTTTTCACTCTTAAGAGATGTGAGCTCCAAATCAAATGACATCCAGTGGTATCCTTCAATTACTTCCCACAATCAAGCGCTATCTTCTGGTTTGCCACTATTATGTTGAATTGACATTCGTAACGCTCAACAGACCATTTACTCCATTCTGTAACCAAGACCTTACACATAATTAAATCCTTTTAATCCTTAATGAGAATGCCCATTGCACTATGAATGCCCACGGTGAACGAAACGGAGTTAAAGGAGTCGGCGCTGTGCATCAGAATTGTACCGACATGAACAATGTTGAAGACATGTACTGTTTCACTGCGGTTTCTTTCTTTTTAATTGCATGGTCCACATTGTCCATCCACTCATCTATTAAATTTATATCCTCGAAAATTAACGGGTTATGAATTCGCAGTTCAAACTGGCTTTTAAGGAGACACATGGTTTTGGCCGTACATGCGATTTAGCTAGGGCACGTTTCCTTGAAGATTATTGACAGTACCTTGGGAACCACTGTAGCCCCCCAAAATAACTATTGATTCCATAAAAAAAGAAATCGTTGTAGGTGATGTGGAAACTTGAAAGAAACTCTTAAAACACTGCATACAATAGTATGATCAATTTGCATCTTATAGAGGCCCCTATAATATTTTCTTTTCTGGTGCATGCTTTGTTTTCAATGGTTTGTTCTACAAAGGCGTGTAATATTCTCCTTGGAGGGCTACTTGCCTTGCAGCTGTATCCATTTGAATGTTTCCCATGGATAAATTGTCATAAAAAGATTTTTCTCATCTTGAACGTCAGCTGTCACTTAGCTGTTGACTTGTGACTAGAAACTAGTGTGTTATAAGAAGATTTTTAATTACACTGTTTCAGTTCGGATAACTAAGGGTCTAACAAGCGAAGGTTTCAAATATCAACAGCATTGCAGGAAAAGGTGAGTGGACATTAGAATTGAAACAGTCTCAAAGGTAACTTTAAAAATAGTTTTTGGCTCAAACCGCTTTTTCTTCATAAATAGAGGACCTACAGGGTGTTTCTGAGAAGTTCGTGCCCTTTTTCTGAGCCTATATTATAATTATTTTCGAATTCTGAAAGCTATGTTTTTATGAAAAATTGCCTGATTTTATTAATTTCAAATTTCAAAGTTATTCAAAAGTGAAACATTGAAAAAAAAGAGAGAAAAACTATAAAAACATTATTTCCCTGCCAAAGTGCGCAAACTGTGAATGCCAACGTTTCTCTGTTTCTCGCTGTCTTTTCCCTGTTTAGTCATTGTCCTGTTTTCGTAAATTATCCTCATTTACAAAGACGAAACACGCCAAAAAAACTAATGCACGGGCACAAGCCTCAATTGTAATGTACTCTGGGATATCGATTCGAGAAACATCTAAAATATTACGGTCAAGCGAGCTCCAGGTGATAGGATGGTCACCTCGCAAAGATTTTGAGGACAAACCAAGAACGAGGTGAAGTGACTGGCCACGGTTTAATAAACCTTAATTTTGTTCCGTAAATGAAACGTTAACATTTAATCATTACATTAGATATGAACTTAGACATGAAGTCAAGCCTTTACTTAGCCGCAGATGTACGTCAGACAAAACTGTGAAATTAAAGTTGTTTAGCTCCAATAGGAGAATATTTTTTTTACAAGATGGAGCATCGGCTCACAAAGCCAAGGCTACGCCAACATGGTGCCCAAGAAGTTTTATTGTAAGAACATGAAACAAAACTTTAAAAAAAAAATAGCCTGCTAATTCGCTAGGTTGTAATCCAGAAAAAAATCCCCGAAAGACTATTGACGAAGTAAAGTACCGCGATCTGATTCCGTAACTGTGAGAGCTAAAAACGTGGGTACGCCATGCATGGAGGAAAGCTTCCCCGCTATTTAAATCAGTTGGCTTATTCTACGCCACTGCGCATGGAAATTGTTACAAAAAGAAAGTGGGGACATGCAGTATATAGTTGTATATAGTTTATAAATAATATAAATAATATAAATGATATTGGAATTGTAAGATAGCATATTTTTATTTTATTTTAGCTTATTTTCTCGAAGATATTAGCTCTACAGCTATACTGAATTTCGAGCATAAATAAAGTATACGTATGTATGTATGTATGCAGGCGACTGAAATTGTTCCTGGAAGGCTCTATGGACCGGAAACTTGGCCACAAACTTTTGAGACACCAAAATAAGATATGATAAGCATAAACGATTTTCTTTTAATTTTACATTAAGAAGTACCAAAAGCGAGTAGCTTATATTGTATAGATACACTCTAGTTCACTGCTACATCTTTTCTGTGCAAAGGCTAAGTAATCCTTCGAGAGCCGAATCAACTAAAAGCAATGTTTTGTATCATATATTTTCTTGAAACACGATACAATATCATTATATAAAATCTTCGTTCCCCAGGCTGGCGATGGAAGTGATTTTATTTTTATTTTTATTTTCACTGGGTATGGAAGTAGTGTTTCGTGTTTAATATTATTCTAGCTAGAAGATCTTTCTTCTAGGCGATTGTAAGTTATGCTGTCCGATTAAAGTAATTCAAAGGACCTTGGTAACTAAGTCCATTCATGTCTCTTTTAAGCACTTCCTAAGTATTTCGTTTATTCGTAAGTACTTTGTGTTTCCGAATTGGCATAATGCTCGCAAAAGATTAAACAAGTAAGCTTGATTCTCTTGATACAGCGAAAAGATATTTAAAACCACCAAGGAGCTCCATATGTTCTCACTGATTTAAGAACTGACGTCTGGTAGGAAAGAAATAATATTGAATAACTTTGGATAATTTTGGAAAAGATGGACGCAAAGGGGTATCTTATTTTTTTTTCCCCTTTTTCCATAAAAAAATTTAGTCTAAGGTAACCAATCAATTGTTTATTTACCAAAGTAGATTTCAGGTTATTTCCATTCTTGGTCTCACTTTTTCGTACATCTGTGCACTATCGCACTACCAGACGCATTGATGAAAATAATTGTCTATTCAAACACTTTTTTACAATTTTCTATTGTCTATTTAACAAATAGATTCCAAGTTGCCGTGCGTCCGTTCAGCAATAGATCACAGATGACGTCAAAATGTGGTAAGAACAAAAAAGTGGCACACGAGGCACAGTCGAGTGTGTCACTGATGTTCTAATGATGACGTCATCTATACGTCTGTCCTCCAATAGATCATGCGTGAGAACCAATCAGAATGCGTGCATAACTGAGCTTATTATATAAAGCCTAACTGATCGTAGAAATGACGCCATCAAGACTTAAGGTGAAACCACGAGGCGTAGCCTCGACAAGTTCCTCTTCAAAACTATCTGCAAGTATATCTATTTAAAAATTGGGAAATTCACCGATGTCCACATTTGAGAAATTTGCAATCGTTTTAACGAGATAAATTTTTCCCCCGGAGATTGCTGAGCGTTGCATTACATTTTGCGTCATTTTTACTGTCGATAACCCGGCTTATTGACGATAGTGCTCGACCATTGAGTTCGCGAGAATTTCTACAATTTTTGTAAAAAGTGTAATAGGCAGCAGTGTTTACTTTTTTCAAACACAAAGTAAATTTTTGTCCCCATTTTCAGCACTGTTTATATTATGCTACATGTCGACTGATGTTCATCTGTTGATGTTTAGGACCTTTTACCTTCCAACCTGCTTCACCACAAAATGGTGAACAATTCTGGCTCAATTGCTACAGATCCTCTTGGTCGTTCGCGCGCTGAAATTGGTTTTGAGGTGAGCCTGGCCATTCTCTTTTGCCTTGCCTGTCTACCTGGAAATCTACTGGTTATTTATGTGATTAATAAAGACTCCAGGCTCAAGAGTATCACCACCATTTTCATCCACAATCTGGCACTAACTGACATATCCATGGCAACGCTTTACATGCCATTTTGGATCGTGAGCCTCTATACTGGTTCCTGGAATTTCAGCCAACAGTGGTGCGAGATATCTGCATTAATACAATGTACAATGGGTATCGCGTCTATTCTGAATATGGGCGTAATTGCACTGAATCGTTATATAAGAGTTGTAAAACCAGCTCTTTATAGGAGACTATTTCCCAGCAAGAGAAATGCTTGGTTTTTTTGCGCTCTCGTTTGGTTGGTTGCTTTTTTTTTTAGCACAGCTCCTTTGAACGGATGGGGAAAGTTTGACTATCACAAGAAATTCTCTATATGCTCTTTAATTTGGAAAGAACATATTTCGTATGTTATAGTGGTCGTCGGGGGGGGTTTTAAACGGTTGTACAATCGCAATATTTTATTGCTATTATAAAATCTACCAAACAGTGAAACAAAGCTCGCTAAATATAAACGCCCACAGTAAAGGAAATCAGGGTGTTAATGCGTCAAATGCTCGCCGTACTGACATAAAATTGTTGAAGACCAGTTTCACTGTGGTTTGTTTTTTTCTGATGACTTGGGGTCCAGTTTGTATTGTGGTTCTTTTTGAGATAGCTGGGTTTGATATCCCGAGGGAAATCTCCGCCACAGTAATTTTCTTGATGTTCTCGAGTAGTTATGTAAATCCGATTATCTATGGGATAATGAATCCACAGTTACAACTGGCCTTCAAAAGAGCACTGAGTTGTGGTCGCTATGGCAATAATAATGTAAGCCAGAACTGTAAAGATACTGAACCAGACAAACGTTGAAGGCTGACGGTGTCCGCGGAACATTCTACGCGAAGTATAACATTGACGACCGAGAGAAGCGTTTCAGAGCTACTTATGTTATAATGTTTGGCAGTATCTTGAGTAGTAGGTATCTGATTCTGGTATTGTGGTAGCCTTCTACACACTCAATTTGAAGAGACGACGGGAAAAGCAGAGCGCCCGTTTTCTATTGTGTGATTCTGCCCCATCCGTTCGACTCCGCTGACCAATAGACGTGCACTGGCTAGCACTTTAGCCATGCACTTCGTTCATTGCAAGCCTTACTGTAATATTTCTTTTACCTGTTAATAAACTTCCTCTTGATTATCAACACTGGCATATTAGCTGCTGTTGATCACTACAAATACTGCACTTAAAGTATCTTAATAAATACCCTGCTTGCATTGCAACCTTCTTTAACTTTAATAAGTGTTATAAGGTAAAGTATAAGAGTAAGTTAGGTTGATTGTATGTACCGTGAGTAACATGAACATTGAAATGACTCCTTAACATGTGTGTAATGTAAGGCACTAATGGTAATTTTTCTGTGTAAGGGCCTGTTTACACGGAGGTGGGGGACCCCAGGTAGGTGAGGTAACCCGCCTGTCCATATAATTTCTTATTTTATTTTGATCACGTTTACACGATAGGTGGGGTGACCCGCCTTGGGGGGTTGCCCGGTCTGCCAGGTAGGGTAACCCTGTCAGCCGGGGTGACAATTTGCCATGTAAACGTGTCAAGGTGGGGTAACCCGCCTAGCCGGGGTTGCGTTCATGGCAAAAAGCTCAAAAGCGAAACATGTATGTTTTAAATCTTCGTTCATTTCCTAGCCGTCTCATGGCAAAAATCACCAGAAACCGCAACGGATACACAAGGAGTTTAAAATGTTCACATTTCAGAATATTTAGCGATGTAAATCGACCACATTTGGTTTCCCAAACTATTCCGTATTAAGTCAACGGTTCCTTGCGAAGCCAAACACCGCGTAACACAATGTGTGACACTTCATGAATAAATACATTTGTGTCCGAGAATTAATCTTTCGTCTTTTTCGAGATATGAACTTGGGACGCCTCTGCTCAAACTCCTTAATTGCAAGCGCAACAAAAACCTCCAGGAACCTCACCACAGCACCCCGGGGTTTTAAGATTGCATGTAAACACGTTTATTTTTCGACCACGGCTAGGCAGGTTACCTCACCTACCTGGGGTCCCCCCACCACCATGCAAACAGGCCCTAATTCACGAAAAAAGAGAAGTTAAAAGAAAACATTTCAAGGTTTTTTTAAACTTAGTTTGATGTTTCAACATAATTCTGAAATTTTCCTCAGAATACGAAAAGCTTGATTGTATTGTGTACCCCATGGCTATGTTCCCTTACCTTGGCAACACCCTCCTTTCACGGTGGGGTGGGGGAAGGATAACCGTCTTATAACAAGAAATTTTTTGCTTGTATTTTCAGCCAGGTAATAAAGAATCTGCATTCGTTGGAGGAGAGTAGATAGGCTTTTTAGCCGGAGGGTTTTGTCTCGATGCAAAACTAAATTCTTATAACTAATCAAAGAGGAAATTCAAAGTAACCAAAAGGGAGACTTACTCATTAGATCTGGAATTAAACGGGTAAAGGTGGCGCACAACTATGCATTTTGCTGATAGAAGCTATTTTATGGAAAATTTAAAGGCACTAAATCTTTACCAATATACGTTATTGCTTGGATCTCTTAAGTTCTCTCTCATTAAATCTTAGTTAACTTGAACGAGGTAAAGAGCCTCATAAGGGACACTATTCAAATTACCTCGAAAAAGTTGTTTTCCGGCCCATACGAAAAAAGAAATACAGACTGTAATTAGTTTTCTTCAAATTTGGTGGTAGAAATAAAGAGTCAACTGCCACTAGGGCACTAGGTTCCAAAATTCAAAGTAGGCCACTAAGGTCCAAAATCCAAAATCGGCCGCTAGAGTCCAAAATCCAAAAACGGCCACTAGTGTCCAAAATCCAAAATCGGCCACTAGAGTCTAAAATCCAAAATCGGCCACTAGTGTTTTAATCACTTTAAGAGCCAAAGTAGTGAATAAAAAATAAATTATGAACCATAAATCAATAGCGGTGAGAAATGCGGAAACTTGACAGAAACTAACAAATCACTCATAAAACAAAATAGTCAATTCGCACCTCGCAGAAGCTCCATTAATATTTGCCTTGTATGATACGTGCGTGATTTGCGATAGTTTATTTTCAGAGAAGCGAGTAATAATTAATGTTCTCCCTGAAGGGTCACTCGCTTTGCAGCTGCATCCATTTGATTGTTCTCATGGATAAAATGTCGTAAAAAGGATTTTTTCTCTTTTTCAATGTCCCTTGAACAGTGACTTGTGATTAGATACTAGTGTGATAGAAGAAGACTTTTGATTACGCTGTCTCAGTTTGAATCAGTACGAAGCAAGGGTTTCAAATATCAATATCATTGCAGGAAAAGGTGAGTTGAATAGAGGTTCTGGTTGAATAGTAAAGATTGAAAAAGTTCCAAAGGTAACTTTCGAAAAAAATTTTCTTTTTCGCTTGAATCCGCTTCTTCTTAATAAATGGAAGATCTTTGCCTTATTATTAATCACACATGAGAAGCATTTTTGATTTTCTTTTGAATTTCCATCGAGAAGAGCCAAAGCCTATGGCTTCACATTGCATGCAAAGAAATTCGCTGCCAAAGGGGAAAGGAAATTTTTGCCTGATAATTGTGGCATGACCATGAATTCTCCAAAAATTGTCCCGCGTGGGATCTGTCCAAAAGCAGATGCAAGGCACTATTATACAGAATAATGTAAAATCTATATGTGGCTTTGTTGTGCAAGCTGTACTTATAGACCAGCAAATAATAACACAGTAAATGAGTAACCGTGGATTACAAAAGAAACATTACATGCATTTTCATGTAAACCGGTCGAAAATTGTCGAAGGTTAAAGAAGCTGGCCACGTTTTTTGGTTGAATACATCGCCAAAGAACCAAAGAAGAGCAGACTTTAGAAATTTCAATATCTAGATTGATTTTTATTTTAATCAGGCACCGTAAAGTTTGACAAAGTGCTCCGTGATTGAAAATCACCCTTGTTAGAAGATCTTCCTTCAAGCTAAGCTAGTTGGTAAGTTAAAGTAGTGACTGAACGCAGTATCGGTAAGTGCTCAACGGGCCTCGATTACTGATTAAGCCCCTTATTTTTCTTTCTTGGAATAAGCAATAACAGATCAATCAAGCAAATTTGAATTTGCTTCTCGCCCCAAGTTGATTAACACAAATGCGAGAATTAAAAAATCAAAACAAATTTCCTCGGGAGTTGAAAGCATGTAATTCTGAATTTCAAATTTGAGTATTTCGCTTGTAAATAATTATTTTGTGCTTCCACTTCAAAGTAAGATTCGCAAAAAACTGGAACAGATAAACTTAACTCTCTTAATACATTGAAAAGATGTTTCAATCAACTAGAAAACTCCAAATGTCTTCATTAATATATGAATTGACGACTAAAGGGTGAAGGAAAAATGTGAAACAACCCTGGATAATGTTGGCAAGCCTGGACACAAAGGGACATTTTACATCTTTTTTTTCCCCAATTTTCGGCAACATTTTTCAATATCATGCTTAAATATATGGGAGATGAAAGCAAATTTGATCGGAAGTGATCAGTAAATTGTTCATTCTCCGAAACAGATTTTATGTTAATCTCAGTCCTTGGTCTCACTCTCCACAGAATAATCGCACCACCAGACGCGTTGATGAAAATTAGAAGTGTCTATTTAAACACTCGTTGCTTTTCTTAATCATAAATGCTAATGATTTCTCAAGGTGTATAAGCTAACAGGTCGCAAGAACATAATCAGTAGTAAGTTTTATTCTTTCAAACAAAAAGTGAATTTCGGTCCTCTATGGTCAGCACTCTTTATTTGATTGATGTTTATCTCTTGATGTTTAGGCCCTTTTATCTTCCAGCCTGCTTCACCACAAAATGGTGAACAATTCTGACTCAATTGCTACAGATCCTCTTGGTCGTTCGCGCACTAAAATTGGTTTCGAGGTGAGCCTGGCCATTCTCGTTTGCCTTGCCTGTATACCTGGAAATCTGCTTGTTATTTATGTGATTAATAAAGACTCCAGGCTCAAGAGTATCACCAACACTTTCATCCGCAATCTGGCACTAACTGACATCTCCATGGCGACGCTTCACATGCCATTTTGGATCGTGAGCCTCTATACTGGAACTTGGAATTTCTCCCAACGGTGGTGCGAGATATCTGCAATGATACAATTTACGCTGGGTATCGCTTCCATTCTAAATATGGGCGTAATTGCACTAAATCGATATATAAGAGTTGTAAAACCAGCCCTTTATAGCAGAATATTTCCCAGCAAGAGAACTGCTTGGTTTTACTGTGTTCTTGTCTGGTTGGTTGCTCTCCTATGCGCCACACCTCCGTTGTACGGATGGGGAAAGTTTGAATTTCATGCAAAATTCTCTGTCTGTACTTTCAGTTGGAAGATAGAACAAATTTCGTACCTCATATTAGTTGTTGGTGGGGTTGTAAACGGTTGTACAGTTGCAATATTTTATTGCTACTATAAAATATACCAAACAGTGAAACAAAGCTCGCTAAATTTAAACGCGCACAACGTAGGGAATCAGTGTGTCAATGCTCGCCGTACGGACATAAAATTGTTGAAGGCAAGTTTTACTGTGGTTTGTGTTTTTGTGATGACCTGGGGTCCAGTTTCCATTGTGGTTGTTATTGAGACTGCCGGGTGTAAAATCCCGAGAGAAATCTTCGCAACAGTTATCTACCTGATGTTCTCGAGTAGTTATGTAAATCCGATTATCTATGGAATAATGAATCCACAGTTCCAGCTGGCCTTCAAAAAAGCCCTAAGCTGTGGTCGGTATGGCAACGATAATGTAAACCAGAACTGTACAGGAAATGGAGCAAGCAAACGCACGACGAATGATGAAGGTCGACTAGCGGTCTCCACGCAAAATTCTGCGTTTAGTAAAACACTGACGACTGAACAAAGCGTTTCAGAGCACAAAGATGCTACGATGTTAGGCAGTGTCCTGGAGTAGAACTTTTTCGCAGGTTCCCATTTGTGAAGACGACAGAAAAGCGTGCTGCTGGTTTTGCTTCAGACGATTTTCTCTCACCCTAATACGTATTTTATCTGTTATTCTGTTGATTATCTAAACTTGTATCAGTTTCTGTTTGTAATTGCAAATACTATTCTGAAAGTATCCTGAAAAATTCCTTGCATTGAAAACTGATGTAACTTAAATTACAGTCGAACAGGGGAATGGCGGGGTCACCGCTTAAGACAGGTTCAGCAGAATAGGGGTATGGTAAAAAACCGATTTTATACTAAAGGTGCACACATCACTCGCTCGAAAATACTGCTTACGTTGTTTTCGGGAGATAAAAATGGATTTAATTTTACTGGTTTGACCGAGGGTGACCGCTTGATACAGTACCACTTACTGGCTCGACTGTCGTTCCATAAGTAAGAGCATTGTAAGTTAGATCGGTTGTAAGTACTGTTAATATTTAACAACGATATTCTATATATATTCTTGAATTTTAGGTAATGAAGGATAGTAATTGTAATCTCTGTGTGTGTAAACTGCGACCAAAGAGGACGAAATAAAAACAATGCGTGAGATGTCTATGTAATATCTGATAAAAGACTATGTGAGGTACGTCACTGGGGGGTTGTTTAGCGCATCTCAGATGAAGAGATGAGCATTCAGATCGTTAACTTGGAAGGAGAATTTTCAATTTGTTTGAGGATATAAGTTGTTTGTGTAGGACTGATGAATAATGACAAAGGAGTGAACTACTTGTAACAAAGGTGTCGAGCTCCAGCGGCTGACCTTCAATTTGGTAACAGCGAGGCATCGACTGATCACTCTCCCAGTTTTTATGAATCACTTTTCCTGCAGGTGCCAGCTGTATCCTACCAAAGTCAGTTGCTAATTAAAGTCAATCTGAATACGCCGGGGGGGGTCTCATTCAGAGGATTTCCTAACGTCTAACCATCTCAACCATTCAAATCTAGACACTAAATTTCCTGTCTCCCTAAAATTTCATCGTTCGTCGAGGTTCATATAACGATATAGCTCAATATGAGACAACATTGTACGATGCTCTCCGTCAGTAGAGAGCCAGAAAATGGTATCAGTATCGCTTGTAACCGCACGATCCTGCAACAGCCGAGTAAGGATCCCAACAAAAGAGAAAATAATTTATTTTTTTACCTCAAACGTAGTGGTAGAAATAAGAGTCAACCGCCTCCCAGGATGCACAATGTTCATCTTTCATAGAAAAGCAGCTGAGTTTGAAATTGAAACTAGAAAATTTTTGTCATTGATGATTCTTTGAAGAGGCACGCTCATAATTTTTTAAAACTAATTGAAAAAAGCGGCTTGCACTTTGAGGACTTAAATGAGCCATTTACGTCAATGACTTTCAAAAGCTAGTGTACCTCCAAAGAGAAGGGAGATTAATCAATTTTACTTTGGTTATTGTGCAACAATGACCCGGTGTGTGGGATATGGGAACACCATCGTTAATAGAAAGCAAATATATTCCCCGCATCATGAAAAAAGTGAGTTTTTACCAAAAACTTCAGTTTAGCTGGTGAACGCCTCTGGTCACGAAACTTGAAGGGCGGTTCAACAGGCTTAGATGAAAGGTTAGCGGAGAGAGTTTTTCCCATTAAATTGCTCCTTTTTTCAATTTCAAAGTCCCAACACACCTGGAAGAAGATCGAAGAAATCAGCAAACAAGGTAAGGGTGTTGCTCTATCCAGTTAAAATGGTCTCTCAAAATCTCACTCGAAAACCTCACGGTTAAAAAGGGTTACTGAATGGCAGAATGGCGGAGTCTTTATTTCTCCGTGGTTCCATATTTTAACAGAAGATTTGTCATAGATTACTGCAGAATTAACGATAAGCACAAACTACCGGCAAAATTATTATTTTATTATTATTTTATTAAAATAAAATAAAATCCTGCGAACTATCGGGCGTGCATCAACGATTTTATTAGGTGAATATGGAATGTCATTTCGAAAGTCTTGAAATATTTGCTCTTATTTGTTCACAAATCGATCTATTTCCAAGAGAGAGAAATTTCTATGATGTCGAAGGGTGCTCGTTTAGTTTATCATATAGCTTGTTATTTGTGATAATTCCAGCAAGCGCATTGATAACCAGAAATTAAATTTGATGAGTAAACATGTTAATTCTTCTTTACAAGACATTGAGAACCTCTCATGTTCCTCTTTAGACCACAGCTTTCCTTCTCTTTCTATGTGTAAAAAAATGGGAAGAAATTTGACAAAAATGTCAAAATTGATTACGAGGGCAATCAAATCCTGTCTTGATTCACTCCAAGGTTGTCTATTTGTTTTGTGGGCAAGCTAGAAAAAACTTTGTTTCAAATTTTAGAAATTGTCAGAGGGGGCAACCCTTCGGTACCCAAGCGTATTGGCTGTAAAGTATTAAGGTTCTCTTTCTCAAAAAGCTAACAAAATTGGAAGAAAGAAAAACCGACGATACTTTTTAATACCTGGTGTGCATTTCCACTTAGCCTTTTTGCGGCTTATTAGTAAGAAAGACAAAGCCCAAGCCGAGAAAAGACTAATTTGTTTACCAAGCGGTGAAAGTTTAATTAAAATCCTAGGTTCTTATTGCCAAAAGAACAATTGGTACACATAGAAATGTAACTTTAGGAGTTCATGCGTAATCATAACTACACTTACAAATTGTTTCTCACAGGACGGGAAGATTGATTTTGTTTTTCTTAGACCAGATGGCGGCGTAAGTAAGATACTTTGTCACTGCCAAAGTGAGGGAGGAGTTTAAAATCAAATGCCTTCTAGATAAGGGGAGTAGAAGAGCTTGTTTCATAATGATAAAGGTGTCACTTCTCGCTTGACAAAGTGTGACACAGACACCTTTGGATCCCCTCTCGGCCACGCTAACATTGCAAACCAGACGGCGTTTAGAGACAAGGGGTGAAAAAACATTACGGGAGCAAAATCGCAATCATGGAAACGAAATATCTAATTAGTTTTTTTTTCAAGCTAAAGAAATTTAACAAAACGATTCCTAGCCATTCAGTTCTATTAACAGGTGTGAAAGCCACGAGGAATGATTTTCAACAAGGATTAGAATACAGTGGGGGATGGAAAACTTCTTGCTAGTAAAATGTTATAACGAATATAGAATGTTCTGAACGGTTTCATTTAAGGCCATCGAAATCTTATCATTGTATTCTCTCGCCTTATTTCAGTTCCCATACCAAGTTTGACAATGGGGAACGATTTGCAGGTTAATTCAACCTTTACCCCAAGAAATGAATCCAACACTACCAACACTACCAGCGGCTACACTCCTACAGATCCTGTACCTCTGTTCAGGCAGCCTCAGGAGGCGAGCAGCGTCTGGGCTCAATTAAAAGCTCTTGCCTGTATCAGTTCTCTGGCTTTTCTCCTCAACCTAGTCTTTATCATAGTAACGTCAATAAGACTCAGAACTGTACCATACATGTTCATCCAAAATTTCATGGTTATCGACATTGTCAGTGCCTTGGTAACAGCCGGACCTTGGGCTACAGGTGTTTGGGTCGATTCTTTCGGGCTGGGAATGATACCGTTCTTATGTCGCATCCAGGGATTCTTCCACAACACTCTGGCAACAGTGTTCCTAGCAACAGTCGCTCTCATTGCAATAAGCCGATTCCTGTATGTCAAGTCCCCAAGTGCCTACTGTATGTTTTTCATCAACAAGCCCGTTGTCCGTCTACTGATGTTCACGATCTGGTTCGGTGCAGGTTTCCTGGCATCTCCACCCTTGAATCCAAACACATGGGGAGCCTATGACAAGTTTGAAGGAACATGCTGGTTGTCTTGGGAGAAGGGCAACCTCGCCACTCTTTCCTTCTCTACTTTTCATACTCTGATCACTCTCGGCCCTGCAATTTTCTTCACTATTCTGGCGATCACCGTAACTATCCTGAAAAAGAACTCCATCCACCCTACGCCGAAGGTATCCTCCATGCCGGTGAGCACCCAGCCAAGACTGCCAACCCCGACACCTGCAATGGCTGGGTCTTTCAGGGGAGGAACTCACCTCCTCAACTTGGAAGTGCTGCACATCTCGTGCGCCTTGTTTCTGTTGTACCTGATCCTTTGGAGTGCCATTACCGCCGTGGAATCTCTCTTCATCGTAGATTGGCGTAATGTGGATTACAGGGTGGTGATTGTCTTAACCTTCCTGTATCAGAGCCGGAGCCTATTCCATCCATTCGTCTACATCTTTCTGAGTGCAGAGATCAGAAATTCGTTTGCAAGGTGTACAAGCAAGGAGCACAATGCCACTCTGTCGCAGTCCGTAACAAACATCCAAGCCCCTGGACAGTGAGTTCCACATCTTTGGAGGTGACACTGCAAAACAGCTGTGTGACATTATCTGAAACATTCTCCGAAGCCCTTACCTTCGTCGTGTAAATACAATCAAAACCCTTTTATTCTTAAATGTTACTTAAGTTATGTAAATGCGTTAAGATGTCATGAGCAAGTTCTTTCACGGTAGCTACTTCGTTTCCACAGTTCGTAAGGTTTTTTCAGCCCCGTAACTCCAGATAAGGGAGCGGAAAGGAGGAAAGTAAAGGAAGATTTCAATCATGTAATCACTTAATAAGATTAAAATCAAAATAAATGTCTGACCCGTTAGCTTGACTGTGTTCCCCCTACATTATTACCCTGGAATCAAATGTAAAGTTCATGAAATTAAAAGAAATAGTCACAAGTGTAAGAGACTCCTGATTGTCAAACAAATTCTCCTCGTCAGTACCAAAGGAAATGTGATGAGAAGAGTTAACTGGAGAATATAAATTTTGGGGCGTAATGGGTTAACAGGGAAGTGCTAATTGAATAGCGCACTGTATTTCATCGTTATGTACTGGTTCATGTATATCAAGTGCAAAAGAATTATATCAAACCCAATAGTAGTAACCAAATGTTATAGGCTTTGCGAGGTTAAGAAATGTGTACAATTCATCTTCACTGCATTGACCAAATAAGAGAGATTGGGAAAACCCTTACTTTAAAGATCTCACTTAAGTAATGGCCATGCACGGGTTGAATCAAAGTTGATGGTGTTGTCAGGTTGTTTTCAGGGAAATGCCGATCATTTTATTATACGACCCGGGTGACTCTACGCGCACTTTTATCGGAATACTCAAAATAAAAATCACCCTGCCGCGCCCAGTTCGTAGTTCAAGACTTCGGTTCCCACTCAGTCTTTAAGGACGTATTTAAGGTGGGTAGACTTCTTGAGAAATTGAGGTGCTGCGTCGGTGGTGGTATTGCAAGATAATTTGTTTTTGTCAACTGATGATGATGTGAATTATCCATTTTACAGTTGTGTGCTTGGTTGCCAAGCCTTTGAACAGGAATGAGGCTAAGGGTGACCTTGTTATGCTGCAAACCTTGCCGCTTTTCAAATGCAAATTACTTTGTTATCATGCTAACTAGATACTGGTCTCTATCACAACAAGGTCACCTTCAGCCTCACTCCAAAACAAAGGCTTGGCAACTGAGTATACAACTGTAAAATGGCCTATTGGCCATCGTAAAGGATTTCTAAAGCTGACGTTTCCAGCGTTAAACCGTCGATAGAGCGGAGGTACATAGTATTTCATTTTAAAATAATTTATCGTCGAAAAGAGATAGGTCAAACCCCAAAATATCTATAATAAGTTATAAAATTTATTTTGTGAAGATATCTACAAAATTCTTGTTCACTTCATTTACAAAATTACTGCACCCATAATTTATCATTATTCCTTCACATTAGATGGGAATCTACAATTTAACAACATATTGAAATAAAACCTAGCGCAGGCGTGTGTGGGCTATCTCTATAATATGTTTAATTCCAGATAAAGTAACCTTAAATTAGAAAGTGAAAAGATTTTATGGGTGGCATAATGTCTGAAATTTATTTCTTCCCTCATAATGTAACTCTGATTTTACTTTATGAAATTAAGTCTGAAGGCGAAATTGATAATTGATACTATGTTTTAAATTTTCCCCTTCGTGGTTTGAAGAAGACCATTACAAATTACTCCTACGGGGGTAACAACAATTTAACAAGAAGAGGGGAGGGGGGCGGGGTGGGAGGGGATGGCAGGGGTCTCTTCTACGTCATACCAGAGCCAAGAACATACAAAAAGAAAAACAACCTTTCGTCCTCCCCTTTTGTGTCCCTCCATACAGTCACCGGCATTACTGATCTACTAGACGCATTAAGACCTCCTTTTCGTAAGTGTGATGGACTAAAAAGCTATTGAGGCATCTCTTTGAGCGACATGAACTCGCAAGTGAAGACTTCAAAAAATAAATTAAACATAACTTACAAGCGAGCATCTTTTCGTTGACTATCCATTGACAGGCCAAAACCATACAAAAAATAAAGTGAAAATTACATGACTGCTAAAATGCGCACCACCATTGCTGTCATCTTCGCAATTGTTACAGAACTTCCGGTCACTTGCACCATTGTCACACCGGAAGTAAGCCTGTCCACATGTGGAAGCACATAGCGTTTATCACACCGTACACGTGACTTCTGACTTCCTTTCTGAGCAAACGTGATCTGTATGAGATCTCCTTATCATCTGACAAATCCTCACGGAAGACAACATAAATATCCTGCGTGGAAAATTAAAGCTTAATCGGCGTAGTTTAAATGTAAGATATCCGAAGTAGTTATACACTGTTTCGGCCACATGGGTGTCAAACACTGCTCTTCACACCCACCCATCCCTTGAAATTCCCGTTGTCTTACCTACAATGATTGTCAAAAGTAGATAGCACGCCTTCCCTTAGTGAGTGGCCGACAACCTTCCAATCAACACGATAAACATAAATCTTGTTATTCATGTCTAATAATTTTCTTGAAGGTCCTTTCTTTCCTCCCAATCAATGTTGGCTCGTCGTGACCATTTTCTAACACCGAAACTGGCACCAGGCAACATTGAAATGGGGAGGGGGAAGGAGAGATAGAGGAGAGTTATAGAACGATTCAAAAATTAGAAGGGCGTGCCAAGACTTTTGCCATTTATAGTAGTATGCGATTTTCTCCCATAAACAGATATTACCACGTACATCAACATTACCATGAACAAAGAAACAAAATTCTAACTAACAGTTAGTTGAAATGTGTTAAACTCGTGCGCAAAACAAACAACAACATGGGGAGCCACTAATAGCGGAGCTCGCAGAGCGTAGCCCCATAATTATACAAAATAGTAGTAACCCATCCAGCCGAAAAAATTTGGATGTACGACCGTACAAGGTGCTACTTTTAACATGCGTGGTCAAGTGTACCGCGGGCGCGCCAACGCCACGGCTTTGTTCAGTAGTCCAGTGGTCAGTGCACTGGGCTCCGAGTCGGACAACCCGAGTTCTAGTCCTGGCCGGGGCAAGGCGTTGTGCCCTTGAGACGTGCGGGGGAAAAAATGCGAGCTCCACTGTTAGGCTTGGCTAAATCTCTATATTACGATACTCACAGCACTATCATTGTTTTTATCCACATACAACAGAACAAACATATCCGGATAATCACGATTCAAAACAGCCAGGCAGTGAACTGAATTGTTCTCGTCCGTGAATAAACGATGCTCCTCCGGAAATTTTGCACGAATAACTCTGTAGAAAAGAAAAAAATTGAAATAATCAATAATAGTCCAAAGCGCATTAGCCTCCAGAACTGGCGTAATTTTGGCGAACGAGTGCTCAGTATTTTCTTTCCCGCCCCTTCCCCCCACCGTCCACGCCAACTTTAAAGCAAACATGGCCGGTCAAATAAACAATCGCGAGCTTGTAAAGTCAATTTGCCTTAGTAAGACGATTACACCGCAGGTTAAAAGTGTATTGAAACTAAGCATTATAGCCATTTTGAATTCATTGGTGATCCTTGTTGCGAGAGTGGCTCTGCCTTCAAATCTCTCCGAAATCATTTTTTTTTTTTTGCATCAAACAGTGCCATATTTTTTCGTTGATAATTCCTTGCTCTCGGTTTCTTGTTCTGTTTTGTTTTGTTTTTTTCTTTTCATCTCGATCACTTATCACGTTTTTAAGTGCCCTAAACGCCAAACTGTTTCGTTTCCTAATTCGATAACGTATCACCCAAAATCAAAGACGGGTAAAAAAATTATAACGCTCACTCACGGGAAAAGGCTTAGAAACCACGTTGCTCTCATCGACAAGAGTGAAATAAGTTGTGGATCTTCTTCTCTCAAAGATTTGACTCCAACCACAGATAGAAGTTGTTGAAAATCTTCAAAGGTCAAGCGCGACGGTGACACCTGCAACAAAGAATTGTACAATGAAATGTTTAAAAAAAAAAAGATGTCAAGGGCTTAAAAATGAATCCTTTGTTATTCACGTCACTTTGACTAGCTCATTTGTCACGCAAGGCTGTCACGCACCCGTCACACATCTAACGACTTTCTTTGTTCTCGTCACATGCCTACTTGATGAGGCATTGACACTGCAATGGGAGTAGGGCCGACTAAGACCTACGTACTGTCCCGCATAACCATCAAAATTACTTTTTGCGTAAAACGTTTTCCAGTTGCGCTTTACAAACCCGAATCATTGTTAGTAACTAAGAAACTGCGCCACTACCCCTCCACTAACCCAACATTAAACGTACCTTGTTATCAGTTGACTGTTTTTGGGTTAGGGGAGGGGTGGGTGCGCAGTTGATTAGATACTAACATTGTTCCACCAGCCCTTACCAACTGTACAAGGGGACTCATAGAAACTGTTCTAAATGAACAGAATGGACTGTACCTGATCTGCTCCGGGGTTAAGCGAGTCTAGAGTCTTTGCCCAGCTCTGTTTAAGACTCGTTTCTGAGCTGGATTTTCGAATGACGCTCTTACGCCTGCTCTTTTTCCCTCCGTCTCTCTCTTCATCCTCAGTCTCTCCAACCAGCAAACGATGCCATAACAAGTCTCGGTTGCAGTGGGTCAGGGCCCGACAGATTATATGCACCAAATGGTCACGGCCACGCAGGGAAGCTTCCTTAAGGAGCTTGGATTCGCGCAGGGCAACATTCTCGGGTAACTCTTCTTCATAATGCTCTGGAATTGGCGCAAACGGCGGAAGCACATCCCGGTGGTGGTCACCAATCTTTTCGTCCGAGCGCGACGAAGGTACGTTGAAGATCTGCGACCCACCCTCGTGACCCAATGCGTACAGGGAGTGGGGTGAGGAGGCTGACCTGTGGAACTCACCAGGGGAGGGGAGGTTTGGGATTCCTTGGGAACTCCCCATGGGTAGATTGAATCGTACACGTGATGCTAGAAAAAAAATGATAAGACGCGAGTTTTAGTTGTGTTGCCACTTAAAATAGTTTTTTGTTTGTTGCGCGCACACCTAATACTAGGATAACGTTCAAGACTTTCTTGCAACATTGTTTTGGAGGAAAGAGTTTTTTTTTAAAAGTAACTTATTAGAGAAAAATTACAAGATTTCTGCATGAAATTTTGATTTGGTTTTAGGTTGGCGACCGCCTTCTGACGGATGGCGTACCAACTTCTTTTGCCACTCATTGTGCTCTACACCACTTTTTGACACATTTTTCATCCAAAGATCACGTTCAAACTCGCCCTATTTCTCACTCAGGTTAATCAATACCGTTTTAAAATAGTATGGTCCTTTTTAACACTTCCTCGCCAATACCTATTTCTTGCTCTGTCTCTCCGTTCTCTGGCAAATCCACGGTTCTATTTGCACTGCTCATGGTTGAAAGCGAACCTGACGATGGTGACTTCTTTGAAAGTCTTAAATCCAAAGTCAACTTCGGAAAAAGCTCTCTGCGACTCGTCATTAAGACAATGTATTCCATGGTGACCACGCCTTCTTCTTTCGTCTCCTTCAGCGACAAAACGAAGCTAACGTCATAATCCCTATACTCTCGGAGAATGTGCGTAAGAACTCGGTTGGTTTCGGAGCTTGAGGCATTCGTTGTTTGCTCAGGTAGCGTGTGAAACTCGTAAAACGAAGCCTTTTTCACCAGGTAGTTAAACACAATTTGGGGTGTGATTCCCGGGTGCAACGGGACTGAAATTTCACCTAAAAAAGATTTGTAAGTATGACACATATCCAGTTTGTCAATCGATTGAGCGCATTTTGCTACTAAGTGGGATCATGTGAACCGTATCTGGAGACGTAATTTTCCTTCAATCGTAATTCAATCGTGAAATGTGATCTCTCTTTCGGCTACGTTGTGTTCGAAACTCTTAAAATTCATGCACTAGATATACAGCAATTTCTTCTTCAGCTTAAATTCGACACTCAAGTAAAACATGATGGCTTCAAACTCTTTCTTCTAGGAAGGAATCTATTCGTCGCTATTGCCAAACTTGAGGGTGAGGCTTCTCTCATAAGAGTTTCGGATAACTTCTAACTGCGATAAATTTGTTTTGTATTATCCTAAAGAACTGGTGTTCTATCCAAACACTATCCACTTGTTAAATTGTCGTGTTTTCAATAATCTCATTGCCAGTGTTGGAATTCATATTAACTTCAACTCTTTTACTTTCAAGCTTTCAACATAAATTCAATTACATCAAGCAATATCCCCTCTGGCTGTTATTTCTCTTTCTTCTTATCACCTCTCTGCTCGGCAATGGATCGCTAAGGAGAAATTACATATTGGTCACCCCTAGAAGCAAAACGCTTCAGTACTGGTCACTCTCTAGAGTGAAAGGGTTCAAAAGAGCAACTCCTTGATTGGTCGTGTCACGCAACAGGCAACGTGTTGCGTGACGAAACCAACCAACAAGGCTTTGGGGTGTTACCAGTTAAAATGAAAAAGAAATTAATGCTTTACCATAACCAAGGCGGTTCCTTGCGAACACAGGGCTGTTCACGTACTCTTGCAACAATCCCTTTAGCATGTGTGTGACTCCATAGCCTTTGTTAAAAATTATCTGGCTTCCATTCAAGTAAAATTGCGCTTTGCACAAGTGAAAGTCATAGTTGAACGAGAGAAGATGAATATATTCTCTGTAACGATTGCAGTCTTCCACAAACATACGACAGATCTGTGCAAAAAGAAAATGTGGGGAAAAAATCGATAAGATGTTGAACAAGTTAAATTGTTTTAAGAATTACTTTTGTTCTGCTCTAATTTTCGATGGATTAGCATTGCATCTAACCACACAGTGAGGGGGAGGGGGAAAAACGCCTATTTACCTCATGGTACAGAAGCTGTGGTAAGGTCCGGCGTTGAGGACCTTAGTTAGGCAGCAGATTTGACCTTATAATTTTCAGGGTATAACGACTCAATAGTCCCGTAAACGTACTCACCTGCACAGAAGCTGATTTTCCTGAAGGAATCTGAGAACATCCCAACGCATAAAGTCGAACGATAAAGAAGCAGCCCTAGTAAAGCAAAACAATTTAAAAATGAAATGCATGGCTTCCCTCTGATACAATACCTTCAGTTTTGATTAGATTTTGACATGTTTAGTGTAGCAATGGAGTCAAATCCCATCAAGGAAGAATAACAATACTCTTAGTCACTTCACCTTATAAAATTTGGGGTAAGCAACCACAGGGGTTATCCCAAGGATTTACCCGCAGGATACAGTAGCATTCAATGCAAGAGATGTAACAATACTCCTAGTCTTTTCAAGATATGAAATGCAAGATAAGCAACGATACGGGTTATCCAAGGGGTTATTCCCCGATGGTGTAAACATCCCATCCGGAAGTTGCAATAATAATCCTATTATTTTCAAGGTATAAAATGCAAGATAAGTAACGACCGGGGTTATCCCATGGGGTTTTTTCCTCTGATGGAGTAACATCCCAATCGGAAGTTGCAACAATAATCCTTGTCTTTTCAAGATATAAAATACCAGATAAGTGACGACCAGGGTTATCTCAGGGTTTTTCCCCCTGATGGAGTAACATCCCATCTGGAAGTTGCAACAATTCCCCTTGTTTCTTCATGTTATGAAATGCAAGATAAGCACCGACAGGGGGTTATTCCAAGGGTAACCTGTGATAGATAAGCATCCCATTCAGGAGATATAACAATACTCCTTGTAACCTCCTACTACAATATCAAGATGAACTACAGCAGCCAGTCTTCCACACAGATTGTAAATTTACCCTGTATGCAAACCAACCTGAAACACTAATTCCATCAGCATGATTCCTCCAGGAGAAGTTTTCTGTAGGTAACGCTGCAGAGTTTTTGGTGAACTGTCTTTCCTGTCTTTAGTTGAGGATTGCTTCTTAACGTCGGCTGGGCTACTTTCTCTTTTCGGTTTAGTGTTAACAGCTCCGCGACCAAGATGCCTGAAAGGTGAAGATTTATGCTCTTCACATCCGTTGATAAACATTCATTAGCGGTATGTTCATGTGGTATTAAATGGAACCGTGATGTTTCGTATTAATATCGAAAAAAAATGCCAGCCTATATCGGGCTTTCTCCCCACATCCCTCTAAATTCCCAACATTATTGAACTTTTATTGTGAATTATGTAAATAACTGTAATCTCTGTCATTTTTTTCATGTTATGAGGCAAAATAGATAAAACTCTGTTGATATTCTTGGTGCCAACTCAGTGTATGAAGTTACTTAGTATGGCTCTTCCAAAGAACGTTATGGAACAGTTCTGTCGTTCACAACATTCTACAAGGTGGTGCTACGTTTAAGTTTGTGGAGGACCCCAAGGAGTGCGACCAATCCAGTGTAAGCGAAAGGTCATGTGGTACTGTTTATTAAGTTGCATAAAAAGGTACATTTTTAAGGTCTGTGGATGAAAATCTATAGCGAATCCATTCAAAGAAAAAATATTTCCTGTTGCAGTTTTGCATGAGACAGTACTGGTTTGTGAGTTAAGATTTGTGTATCTCTGTGTTACCTCCTGGACTGCTTTGGTGATTGCGGCCTGCTTTGCACCACAATAAAATGCAGAGACTGCATGTACTCCACGTATAGCTGCAAATAAGCAGAACGTAACTCTTTGTGCCAGGCTTCTTCAGTGCGTGGTTTCTTTTCAGCTTCCGCTGTTTCTTCCTTCTTTGTTTCTACAAAGCAAAATTTCCATAATTTCATATAAGGAGACATCACAGTTCTAACAAATCTGACGATTTCTCTTATACTAGGCAGTCTCAGTATCTCTCAGTGATGCCTAACGATGTGTTAGAGAACAAAAATGGGAAGGTACTCTCAAAAAGATCTTCACCCCCACCCGCCCCTTGGAGTAGATATGGGTACCAGCAAACTGTAGGAGAACTAGTGAGATCTAACGAAGAGCTGATGAGGGAACGAGGTAGCTAAGCCTAGATGGACAATTTTCTGTTGCAACGCAAGTCAGTCTTGTTTGCCTACCTTTTGAAGGGTCGGGGGGGGGGGGGGGTTACTCCAAAAAATAAGAAACTTACTCAATAACTAGATTCACAGATTCGTATTACAATCCTTTGGCACTCACCGTCAATCGTTTTCTGTGCTTTATTTGTTTTTCTTTCCTGAGTTTCCTGTTTTTTATCTTCGCTGGATGTTTCCTCTGGGGTCACGGTGCTATTCTCAGGGGCGTAAGAAGAACGCAGCTTTCTCCAGTCTGGGTGGAACAAGAGAGGAGCTGCACAATAGTGGATTAACCTGGACGAGCGCTTGAGTGTTTCGATTTTATCCTCCTGTGAAACAGTTCCAGAATAATATTTAAAAAATCTGGTACAGAACGCAAAGTCATAAACGAGAAAAAAAGGAAACATTCACTTGGAGAAAACAACAGAAAGATGTGAAAGTTTGTAAGTCATGTCATAAACGGATTAATGTCAGTATCTGAACAACTACGCACCTACCCCTTCCCTACACTAACGACAGTCATAAAAGTTAGGGTTAATATTGAGTTAGGAGAGGAGTAGGTGCGCGGTTGCTAAGATACTTACATTGATCCTCATAATCTAAACGGTGTGACCTACAGATACGTCAATAACCACTGAATTTGTTCTTGGCTGCTGGGCAGGAGTTTCGAGGGGTATTGTTTATTCCTGGAAATTCCCCAGTCATCCCTTGTTTATTAAGAGATTGGGCGTTAATTATTGGGCAGCTAAGTAACTTCTACCAACTTACACTGATCTGAACGTGAGGAGGCCTACGCTGCCACATGACATACAGCTCGTCTAAATTCTTCTCCAAAATCGCCTCTGCAAATCAAAAATAAGAGAACAAGGAAAGAGTCAAACCAATTTTATCAAAGCAGGAGTGAAGAAAATAAGCACTGAGGTCGCTACGGGAGGCCGCATGAAGTAATGACATTAAAACACGTTGAAGTGATTATTGCTTACTTTTGATCTGGACTGACCGAATCTCCTGGAAAACAAAAGAAAGAAGGAAAGAAGTCACGATTCCGTCCCATATAGATCATATCGTGGTGTTATTTAGTGTCGTGCTATATGATGAGTGGACCTTCCAAAAAGACACACGGGAAACATTCAAGCGAAAATGATGTGAAAGAGAAGGAGACTCCTGATCCAGGCTTAAAGAAATGTCTTCCACTAAAGTTGGGGAACAATTATTCGCCGAAGGCCAAGTAAATAGCGTTGATTAATCCTCGTGACGAAGTCGAGAGGATTAATCATAAATAACGAAGAATAAAGAATAACGAAGCCGCGACTCAGTCTCACCTGAAACTGGTACCCATGCCTTTTCACAAGATCTCGGTTGTGGGAGTAAGGAGTGCGGTAAAGAGGTCTGGGAGGCGTGACATCACGTAGAACTTTATCAAAGACCAGAATACTCGGAGACGGCGGCATTGATCTCGGCACAGCACGCTGAAAAAAATCAGTATGCCTATCAAACACTTCTGATTTGAACAAAGAAATTTAAGCTTTCTTTCGAACACGTTGTTACACATTACGAAACCTCAAAAAGGGTTAAATAAAAGTTTGAAGTATCGATAACATCAAACAACAACAAATCAGTGGAACTTATAATCAGTTGACTGTTTTGGGGTTAGGGGAGGGGTGGGTGCGTAGTTGCTTAGATACTGACACAACGACAAACATTGTTTCAGAGCAGAACAATAAAAATTCTCTTCGGAGTAGGCCAATTTCTCTAGCTGCAAATGATGAAGACCGCCCTGGCTCTTGAAAGCTTAGTCTATCTCCCTCAACGATATTGGGATATTACATAGTTTTGTTTGACAAGCACATATTTGCATGAATCAGGAATCAGTTCTATTGTTGGGTCGTAGAATATTTCATAAAAAACGACTATTATCTACTTACATCAGGTGCAGGTGGCCCTGGATGACTTATCAGGAGTGACATGTCCTTATCATTGGCTGATAAACAGAAAGGATTCATGTCCTGAAAATTAAAAAAAGCATACTTTTTTCATTTAGAAGTCAGGGAAAAAACAAACAAACAAAACCAAAAAACTTGCTATGCAAGACTTCGGATAAATTAAAATTGACATACATTCAGTTCATTCAAAATCGCAGACCAATATTAGAGGCAAAAAAAGACAAAGACTTCGAAATACTTTGTCTGAAGAAGGACTAACGCTCGAAACGTCAGCTTTAAAACTCTTCACGGTGGCCAATTTACGTTATCGACTCAGTTGATAACACTAAATTACCATGTTATACTCTCCCACCGACGCAGCACAGCAGTTTCTTTAGAAACTTACCCCCTCTATACTTTATCTTGTGAACTTGCGATAAACAAACCACTGAGTAAATCGGGTTATTTTGCTTACTCAGTCACCAGCATGTTAGTTACTACCAAAGACATCTTCACAAATTCAGTCAACGTTCTGAATGCTGCAAAATTTTGCATCTCAAATACAATTCGATTATGTTGTGTCATGAAAAACTAACAATAGCTTATGACAATTCCTTAGTTTTGATGGGTGGACGTGAGACGCCGAAAAAATAGCAAATGTCTCAATGGAAGACTCATGGAAGCTTTGATCTACCTTCGATTCCTTGCCCTTGTTGATGTCTGTAAATAATGTGTGATGGTAAAGTCCCATTTTTTGACTAAGAAGACAATAGGTAAGGTGGCAACGAACATTACTCCAGTTTATCAGCCGGTGCAGTTGTTTGTCGAAGGTAGTATTTATATCTGAAGCCCAGTTATACGTATAGGCTGTCACCTTTTAAGAGAACAAAGAAGCGTAAGTTGTTTATTAAGGTGAGGTGCTGTTTATATTTTTGCAACCACTAAACTTCACGAAGATTTGCGCTTATACGCACTTTCGAACCACCACCTCTTATAAGTTACGATCAAAGACAGCTCAGGACTAAACGAAGTGACTCCATTCTATATCAAAGTTAAACAGTGTAAAAATACAATCAATGAGTGTTTTTTTGCAAGCAAAATTGCACGATTACCAACTCATGTCCAACGCTTCCCTCGTTTCTGTCCGCATAAAATTGACCATTCTATTCGGCCTAGCTATCATTTTACTACCATTTTAAATGACAAGGATGCATCCAAACCAGTCGCCAGACACCTTAATCTCCCTAATCATTCAAAGCAGCATATGGCAGTTTGCGGCCTTTCCCTACATCTAGGCAGTTCGGAAAGCCGCAAAACTCTTTCAAATCCCCACGGTATCAACGAGCGCTTTTTATTCAACTAATTTACCCTTGATGATTTTAGATATATGAAATTCATATATTTGTACTGCGGTGAAGAGATGAAATTAAGAGATCCTCGCAGCTAAGAACACTACTGAAACGAGTAGTTGAAAATAGGAACTGGAAAAAAAAAATTCAGGCCCGTACGGGATTTGAACCCATGATACAGTGCTGCATCGGTGTCGCAGAGGTCATGCGTTCAAATCCCGTACGGGCCTGAATTTTTTTCAGTAGTGTTCTTAGCTGCGAGGATCTCCTAATTTCATAATTTACCCTTGTTGTCTCGTCACCATGTCTCCAGCATTGCCGTAGCTCTATTTTCTGCATATAACCACAGACACAACCCACAAGTCCTCTATTCGCACTGACGAAGGGCTAAGACTCGAAACGATAACTTTACAGTGGCCTATCTCACGTTATCGACTCACTTGATACTAGTAATACTTAATTATCCTATCATTTTTCGTACCTCTTTATCCTTGACCGTTACCAATAGGAATTTCTGTCGAGGGACCCCACCCAAAGACAAGCTAGAAAGAGATATGCTTTCAGCGAGATTT
Source organism: Pocillopora damicornis (assembly GCF_964200805.1). NCBI lineage: Eukaryota > Metazoa > Cnidaria > Anthozoa > Scleractinia > Pocilloporidae > Pocillopora > Pocillopora damicornis. Next base: position 3,478,553 of record NC_142680.1, read on the forward strand.
CGGCCGGGAACGAGTGCATTTGGGTCCAGTGGCTTAAAACGCTGAAGACCTGTGCGAACTGAAAAGAAAAAATAAAAATATATATATACATTCCGAGAGATACAGGTGGATAAACAGTCCACACAACAAGCAAATAGGAAGGCAAACTAATCGTAGTAACAGACAGGAACATAAATTGAGTATCGAGAATGACAGACAAACAGACAGTCATGCAGACGTAAAAAGAGGGCAATTAAAAGATTTTGAAATGGTACGATATCTTGATGAAACTACGTACTTCGCGGACGGCCCAAGGCGTCATCTTGAGATAAATCTGAAAGTAACAGTATCAGAGATAAATGGTTAAAAGTCTCCAACTTAATCAAACACACTTGTTGCTAATCAACCTCTTTTAAATTTTTAGCTGATACTGCTTTGTATTTAACTTGTTTTGCAGCGTCTTAAAATGTGGAACTTTAAACTTTTTTGTTTTGATTTGTTCTTCTCTTTTTCTTTTTTTCTGTTTCTGCCGTCCCACAAAAGCGGCCATACGTCCTCACCTTCCTCAAGTCCCAGACTAGCTCGCCATTGGTCCACATTTCGACCAACGACGACAAAGACCTGTGACGAATTTGGAAGAGTAGTGAACGGCTTTCCTGATTTGTCTGTGGTGGACTCTTCCATGTCTTGCACCTAGAAGCACCGCATAAACGTAGAGAGTATATTTCATGTAAAGGACTGATCTACTGGCTTTGAGAAATACTGCAATAAATGCTGACTGTCTAACTGACTAAGTGACTGACGTACAGGCAGACAGACTGACTGACTGACTGTTTAACTGACAGACCGAATGACTAATTGACCGACTAACAAACAAAGTGACTGACGGAATGACTGACAAACTGACTTACTAACTGACAAACTGAAAAACTAAATGATCGACCGTCCGACTGAATGACTGACTGACTGAAGAACGGGGAGACTGACAGAATCAGTCGGCAAAGTGCAGATCTACGCCAGTATCCACCCATACATTACAGTAGATATTCTATAACAATTTCAGAATTCAATAAATAACTCACCTTCAAAGGCTGTCTGGCTGGATAATAGTGCAGGTAGCGAAATTCTTGACTATGATCGGCTTCGTTGCCATCAGCAGAATCTCTATTGGGCAACGAAAACCAATATTTTTTAAAGTAAAAATAAAAAAATATAAAATCACCTGGGTTAATAACGTAAATTGGTCACCGTAATGAGTTACTAAAGCTGAAATTTTGAGCGTTAGCCCAACGTTTCGCTCTGACTTAGTCCTAACGCTCAAAACGTTTAGAAACTCTTTGAGGTGGCCAATTTCCATTATCAACTCAGTTGATAACACCAAATTATCTTGTTCTACTCTCCCACCGACGCAGCACCATGGTTTCCTTAGAAACTCACCCCTTTATTAATCTGTTGTGGACAGTTTAGGTATATGTATTTTCTGTACATGGCGTTGACCGCTATATTTACCTTAAATAATGTTTCTACTGTAGTTTGTGTATATAGTTGTATCTATTAGAGACAGTTTAGATCGCTGTCTTTACTGTGGCTATTGTGAATAGCTGTATGTACTGTTGATAATGTGCACAGTTGAATATTGAACACGAGTATGATCATACTTACACAGGAGCTTCATGGTAGACTCTCGGTTTCATATCAGGACACACAGACGATATTAAGTTGCACAGTTCAGCTAGAAAGGCGTCGGAAGCAAAGTTGTTCAGCAATTTTCCTTCAATACAGTACACTGATGGGACTTCAAGCTCACGAAAGAAAGAGAACATTTTTTGACAAAGGCCCTGGAGACTAAAAAGATAAAAAAAAGACCAATAAGGCCTCGTAGACGAGAAAAACATATAACCTCTCCTCAAATTTGTATTATTAATAAACTTTAAACAGATGATGAGAAACGGGGAGGTTATCTTAAGATGGCACCAATTTCTACAAGTCAGTATATGAAAAAAAGAGGGGAGAATGAATTCGCAAATCCTGAAAGTTAACGGGGTTAAATATGAAAAGAAATTAAAGACAGTTTAACAACCTTGGATGAAGTTCACCGCGTTCTCCATTCTCATACTGAATTCGCCTTTTCTTCTTTTCTCCTTCTTTCCTTCTCACGGCCTCAACATCCTGCCAGGTGCCTTGGACATCACTCAATTGTCCTCCTACACTTGATGACTCCATCCCGCTGAAGTTTAAGCTCTTGGAGCCACTGATGGAACTCGCAGAGGAAAGGCTTGATGGTTTATTAAGTTTCTCAGAGAGCTGCCCCTCCTTTTTTGAGAGAAACGCTACATTTTCTGTGACTGGGGTACCGGGTTGCGAAGTAAATTCTTGAGACTCTTGGATTTCAGCTGCGGTGAAACTTTCAAATGTTGGTTCTATATCAGACGAGTTGTCTGATTTTTCCGGCGCGTTTTTCATCTCTAGTTTGTCCTTGCCCTCCAATGTTGCTTGACCTCTTCCTGCCACCTCTGCAAGCGCAAAACGAGCCTACTGAATACACTGAACCTACAGAGTTAATTTGAAAGGTGTCTGTCATACAACCCAAAGTAATCACAACGGCTGATCAGAATAGGTTAAAACCGCAACGAGCCGGCGATAACCCAAAGTAATACTCGCCATTAACCTCAATTAACCTCAAGCAATGTAATACCCTACCTTCTGCAGGTAAATCATCTGTTGACTCGGTAACGCCATGGCTATTTGCCTTATTTTCCTTGGCTGATACTTCTATAACGTCTGCAGCAGGTGAGGTTGAGTTCGACTGGAAAACCTCATCCTCTACTGTGCTCTGCCTTGAAACAGCATTAGGAGAAGAAACACTCTGCCGCTGGGAGAGAAACGGATTCTGCGGGGACCTCCTTGTTGCCCCTGTGGAACCAGAAGACGGAGTGCTCCCATCAGATGGAGTTTGGCGATGACCCGAAACTGAGGGCCTCTTGTTTCGAAAGCTGGACTGGCTGCCAAAATCCAGTTGCCGTTTGGAAGGCGTGGCAGGTTTCTCAGGAGGGGACTCTAAATGAGTAGGCACCTTGGTTGGTATGGGTAAGGGGGAGGTAGGCGCCGAGGAAGACCGAAGACGTGTATTCGACGAATTCCGGTACAACTTTGGCACTTTGGATAAAGGCGCAGCCAAAAGGTAGTACTCTGTTAGCAGGTCGCAGAGAGCATGCCTTAAAGTGAGCTTCAGCTGTTCAGAGAGCTGGTCAAGGCCGATATCACCACGTTCCCAAATTGCAAATTGCACCTTGATATCATCATCGGCTGAAAAGGAACAGAAAAACCTGATCATATCAATTTCCAATAAACTCAAAATACTAAAATAAAAGGCGTTTTCCTTTTGATCGAAACGTTAACAATCCTTGGGTTCAACAAGGACATCATTGGAATACACACACACAAATATATGAATAAATAAATAAATAAACAACGAACGTTTCTATGATTTGAAAAAGTGAAACCAAACTAATCACAACAACCAATCGAAGTGAAGGTTGACCCTATAATTAACCAATAAGAACTTCAAGTAAAAATAGGCTTGGGCACGAAATAAAGTAATGATTGGGTTCAGTTTTGGATCTGATTTGTTCAGAAGATGGTGCGAGTTTTCTGGACCAATCACAAAGTGTAATTAAGAATTTTTGAAACTCAAGTGAAAACTGCCTTTAATAATTACCTTGGTGAAGCTCGTCTGGACATAGGGACACCTCAGTTAAGTATTCGAATAAGTCGATCTCCCCAGCATACACACAAACTCTCTTTCCACATGGAATGTAAATATATCCACCACGCCAGTTGAGAACGGACACAGATATACAGGCCACACCTGAAAATATAAAAAACAGCAAGCAAATAATCAGCAGTGCAAATCGACATAACATTTAATTAATTGAATTAACACATATCAACCTAGCTACTAATATGACAATATCCACGTGTTTTTATCTCAAACCTTTTCCTCCAGATGAATGCGGCCTGTTGTACAAGTAAATCTCTGGCTCCAATTTACGGCTTTCGCCACTAGCACTTCCGGTAGCGTCCAACTTACTTCCGCTTAGGGCCTTGAAATGATGGCTAGGATCCGAGTCCATGTATCTTGGAAAGTGTAGGAGCTGCAAAAGGTTTTGTCGCAAATAGAATACCAACGGACAGAGGAAATTGACGTCCATTTTTGGGATTAGGAGAGTGAGAGTTGTTTTTGGTGGTACATTTTGAGGCTGTATAAACTGTAGAAATTAAGTAAGTGGAAGGTTAGAGGAGCCTCCGCAACTGAATGTTTCGAACAAAGCTCGTGGCAACGTGCATAATTACACTCAAAGTGATGAAAGCCGAAAAAGGGTGTAAACTCTAGGTTCCATCCTTTTAGATGAGTTTTAATTTATCTCCATTTTTTTAATTTAACCCTTTAAATCTTAAGAATGATTGTTATCTACTTTCTCCCTACAATATCACTCCTGTATCACAAATTAAGATCATGAGAATAAATGAAATGGTCACCGGGGAAGAAACCTTTTGATTAGCTGACAAATTCTCCTTGTCAGCACCTTAGGAAATGTATGAAGAACAGTGTGGAGATTATGCATATTGATGATAGGGTGTAAAGGGTTTATGATAACGATACATAGTGTTTGTGTACTTGAAACAAGTGAGCCATGTTGTCGGAGCTTGTCCCAGCTTTTGGCTATGAAGTGACTAGGAGTACTGCTAGCTCCCTAAAGATACCATCCCATGCATTTCCAAATTCTTGAAGGTGCCCAGTGACAAACGGATAATGGATTATGTGCCTTACAACAATCAGATTGAAGTTTTGATGTTTGTCAGTTTGTTATCCACGTGAATCACCTGCCTCCTTTACCATTTTTATTCGGTCTATCTTTATCGTATTAAACTTTTCTTTCCTACCAAAGCTTACCCGGACATCAGCATAAGTCAGTTTACAGTTTGGATTTCTGGCAAGTAGAACTGACAAAACCTCGAGCATAGCATCATTAATTCTGTTCTGCAAAAGGTCAACAAGTTCTACAGTGATCTCCGGACCTGGATCGTCCACGCCGTATACATGAAGTGCAATGCTTTTGTCTATGATGGGCCGAGCTGAATGAATACTGGTTGTGTCTTGCTCTTGGGCCGTTGGAAGCTTCTTTGACTTCGCTTCCTGTTACAAACGATGAAAATACAACTTAGTAAACACACAAGCTGAAGGCTCTAGTCAATAGCTTTTATTCAAATGGTTAAATGACAATCTTCGTAGGTAAAACTTCCGTGGGAAGTACGTGCCGCTGGCCTCTCAGATTCCCTGCTCCATAATAATCTTTTCAGCGACCAATTGTAGACGCCGTCGATCGCAACCCTAACTCCCGCAATTGACTTAACTTTAAAATCCCGAAATGTGCGACCCCATCCTAGAAACACTATTGAAAATGCAACCCCATTATAGTCAATTGAATGCGACCCATCCGGCGGCACATCCCTATTAGCCTATTACAAGGAAGTACCCCGCTCCCTTTCCCCGGAGAGTGTCTATGCGGTGGTCTCAATCAAGGATGGAAGAGGCAATGTTACATCCCAAGCCAGCCGGGTTCTCCTCAATAATAGTTCAATGCCGCCCTGTTACAACTTACAGCGACGTCTTCATCTACATCTCCTGGCCCTCTGTTTACGAAAGACAACAGGGACAACTGTGATGACGTTCTTGAACCAGCCAGTGATGTCACCGATACCATAGAAAGATAATCGTCATCATCATCTCCTGAACTACAAAGGTCAGAACGAAATTGATTTGACGAACATAGAGACTCAAACAACCTGAAACGTAAAAGAGAGAATGACATGAGCCAATGGGAACATCACTGTGAGTTATTTCGTTCCCGAATGTCAGTCCTTTATGAGGTGTTAATTGAGTGAGTGTTTTCCTTTAAAGGAGTTTTATTAGATGTGACATCTCTATATCCACAACTAAAGCAGAAAACTGGCTAATTGACTAGCGTATCTCTGAAGATATTTTTGCTACGTTTTACTAAACAATAGTCACTCCCAAATGCCCTTATAAGGATTACACGACTAAATACCAAAAGAAATTTTTATCAGAGTAATTCAAGATTAACTTGGTCTTCATTTACTGTACTGTGACTAGTGGATAAAAAATTGCGTTACCCTCGCAACCAATAAATTGCAAAAACAACAACAATTGCGACTCGGTTATTTGTGTTTTCAATGCGTCAAGTCGGCTGTTGTTTTCTTTACGTACTAATTGGCTGTTGCTGGTACTTTCGTTTGTTCAGATTTATTGTTGCGATTACATTGAAGTTGGTTTCTGGGTAATTTATAATCATAGTTTGTCAAGTTAGGACACCAGTTTTTTTCATCATGGAAGAGAATTCAAATAAACAAAACTTTACTTGAAAAGTTTGATTCTTTCTTCAAAAGGGAGACAAAACAATTTACATTACCTGAAGTAGAAGATAGAACCAGCGCTATCTTTGTACACAAACATGTCTTTCCTATTCCTCACGTCAAACGTTTCCAATGCACTCTTAATGACCTTCAGCCCACGGGATACCCCTGTTCGACCCGAGGTTTCCAAAAGTCGCTGATGCACAGGTAAATGGGTGTACCACTTACTGTCGCAGCCAAAGTGTCCAGGTTGGAAAAGAAACTGGACTGGAACAAACTTACTGGAGACACGACCTAGAGAAATAGATCAGCATTCTTTGTAATGTGTACTCTACTGTGAATTCGCCTCCTTACAACCTTCCAATCGCACGAATATATTACAAAGTCAAGTGCTAACGGCGGAGCAAAGGTTATCGAATTCTTTTCTCCCTACGAAAAAATATAATTGCAACTAATGTGTATGAGATAAAACATACTTTGAACTGTAAATGTGATAACAGATGGCGAATTGGTCTTCTAGGGTTGACAGAAGTTGAAGAGAAAGAACAACAAATTGAAGCATGCCTGAAAAACTTCAGGCTTCAGCATCAAGGAAGCCAGGTAGAAGGGTGCGAGCAAAGTGGTTGTTGTTGTACGTTGCATTTCTAACTCTAGGGTTCTTATAACCTACGCACAAAGTTGTCGAGGTTTCACTCACTTAATGCCACATCAGTAAATTTTTTACCCCTTTCAACTCTAAGAGCGATCAGCAACTCATTTCTCCCTACAATAATATCCCTAGTCATTCGTTAAGATTATGAGAATAAAAGAAATGATCGCCAACCTAAAAAGCTTTGATTGTTAAAGGAATTCTCCTTGTTAGTATCAAGGGAAATGTATTGAGGATGAAAAGGAGAACAAGGATTCTTATGCTAGGGTGTAAAAAGTTGAACGTGTCTAAGCTGTAGTCCTTTGGATGACCTTGAGGCAAATGTAATATTCGTAACTGAGACCTTCATCTAAATTCAGATATAAAGTGATCGCCGCAGAAATGTCTTGCAAATTTTGGCCTTTTCTTACCTTTACTGTCTCCTTTGGTCATGTGAACACCTAGGGGGGAAACTGAGATTTGCATGTCTTCATGTTTCCAAATGTCCTCGTCTGACTCAGGGAATAACATTGAATTGCACAGCTTGGTCTCAAATAGTTCATGTAGCAACATTCGCTATGGATGAAGGGAATGCATGTTCATTAGTTAAGTCAGCGCTTGTTTCTCTGCTCTGTAGGATTTTTTTAGCATGAACACAAACATACATCAACCGTAAACAGTGCATACGGGTTAGCACGCTAACGAATTCTCTGTACCTCATTTAGAAGAGGATCTGATCTGACTCTTGAAGACTCTGAAGATTCACATCTTTCACTGCTTGTGACAATATTGTGCATCTCTTTTCAAAACCCAAAAATTGCATGACTCTTTATAAAAGTCGGTGATGGGAACGAAAATTTCCATTCTGTTGACGTTGCGTTTCGAAATAAGTGAGCATTTCTGATTCATCGTGGCCCAAGGGTTTTCAAAAACTTTTTTTTGTAGAACTGGCCGCCCATGGTGTAGGGAGGCTGTGAGGGGAAACCAAACTACGAGAGCCTCCTGGCAAGAGGTTTTGTAAGCTGCGGTACACCGGCTTTCAATGAAACCCATGATGGGCCTATTTGAAATAATTTTTTACGAAGGCGCTTTTTGGAGCTACATGGAACTGAACGTCTTCAAAATAAATTTTTGGAAGCTTTATGTATCAATTGAAGGGGCCCCTGATGAGGAACTATTTTACCAAAAACAAGTGTGGTGTTCCACAGTTATTACATTCAAATGTCACAATGTTCGCCAATAACTACTGATCAACCAATCGTCAGAAGTATAATTTGGTATGATCAACTAAGTTGATAACCTAAATTAGCCACCGTAAAGAGTTTCAAAGATGACTTTTCGATCGTTAGCTATTCTGATTAAATTCATCATTTTAAAGTACCCTTTAATTAAACCATTTCCCACCTGATTGACGATGCGGCATTTTTCATGTAAAGCATTTATGACCATCTCAACCAGACCATTGGCTCTTGTAGCACAAAAAGACTTCGGATCATGTGACTCCCTGTGTTTGAAAATTTGAGACCCATCACATTGTGTTGGCTAACAACAATGGCTCACACCCAAAATTGTTCTTATGTTTGCGATGTGGCGGACCAAAATGAAAAATAATGACCTCATTTTAGCAAAATAAAGGCAAAAAAAATTTCGCTTTAAAGCTGTGTCGCAATAACAAACCCACTGACTCTGTTTTTTGCAATAAAATAGGTTAGTGTTGCAAAACCTGTTGTTGGTTAGCTTATGTGTTGTGATGTTGTGTGGACATCCATCTGCATTTTAGGAATCCACCAATGCAGGGTAATACGAAACTATTGTAAATGCAGCGGCGCACTTTCCCTTTATTGAATCGTAGAACAAGTTAGGCATAAAAGGCGAACACATAGAAAATGATGACCTCTCACCTTTGATGAAAGACAATATTCACTTCACTGTCCAGTATTCTCATGACAAGCCAGAATTTCAAGCACGATTCCGATGATGAAACACTCAGTTCATCATGGCGTGGCGTACAAGGACCGGGCGGGCAGCTCTCGTCCTCTTCTGCCTCTGCGTTACTTGAGTCAGCCGCACCAACGTCTTCACCTGTTATGATCAGCTTCCCTATAGGCGTGCTACCAGCGGAAGAAGCAAATGAAGCATCATCCCTGAGCGGTGTAGATGCAGCAGTGTTTCCTGGTTCTTCCTCTTCTTCGGAGCGCTGCCTGCCTAGCTGGCCAAGATGCGGTGGTCTGGAGGGAGGGGTAATCATTCCATTCTCCCTGAGATTATCTTCCACGCTTTCTTCATGCTGAGTGGTTGTTGCCTGTTTTTCAATGTAAACCGTTGACAGACGATCATTAGCTGAAGTATGGGATTCAGGAGTGGCTTGGACCTCAAGAAGTGGTAAAGATTTTTGGTTGTAATTTTCACCATCCGTGTCAGGATTTGGTGTTGTCGCCTCTTCTTCCTGCTGTTTATCCAAATAACCTCCATTCTCTCCTTGAGTCAACGGCGACAAAGCCGCAACTTGTTTCTCCGAAAAGCTTGTCAAGTAGTAGTATTTGTCCACGTTTTTCAGGACGTATTCTGGCAAGCTGATTCTCTCAAATTCTTTTACGAAGACTTCTAAGCTTTGTTCAGCCCCATAGACAAATTGCAGGTGAACACGGCGGGAAATGCAGGAGGGATGGTCTTCAGATTGCTGAACATGTTGCTCGACTTTTTCCAGCATCGAGTTATCGACTGGTCCAATATGGCGGAGTTCTGAGACTGTTTCATCCCGCAAAAGCCAACGAATGGCCTCACGTGTGTTGTTCACTGCCTGGCGCTGAGAATTTATGAGACCATGAAGAGGATCCAAGCTTTCAATTCTGAAAAAAGGAACAATTCTATTTATATAATACAACTCAAGAGACGATAAGTTAGGAGACTGATCCTCACATTACCTTATTCCTAAGGTAAACTCTGAGGTTATTTTTAAATCACTTTATTCGTCCAGTTCCCATGAGACATTATGAATCATTGAATAAAGTATGAAGAGTGAACGTTTTATTGTGTCTCACCATGAAGAGTCATTTTAAATTGTAGATTCAAGCCATATACTGCATATCATCCCGACAAGATAGAGATTAGACACAGGGCAGTTGAAAGGTTACAGTCTAAAATCGACAACTGGTCTCTACAACTGATGGACACCCCACATCGTGGGACAAATGACTAAAAGTTCATTTATGGTTATGAGCTCACTGACCAAATGCATCTTTAGCAACCAATACAGCAATTTGTTTACTAAAAAGAAAATATTTTCAATTGCTATCACGCACTGGGAGTAAAGTAAGCAAAGTCAGCGGAGAACGTAGCCGTCTGTGTAAACATGGCCTTAATTAAACTTTGTTGATATCCTGCTAATTCAAACAAGGCCTCGTCCTCACCTCTCCATATCATGAGAAGTGGCTTTAGAATCTTGCCGTCTGAAGTCAAAAAGTCCTGATCTTTTATCCGAAGGAGAAGCAGAAATGGGCGAACTGGTACTGGAAAAGGAATTAGAGCGTGCAAAGCTATGACGCGCCGAAGACTTAAGAACAGAGTAATCATGTTCAGCTGGCAGGGTCAGACAGATAAGATCGAGAGTGATGCGTACGGATGGACTGAAGGGATCCAGACATTCATCATCATCTTCAAACTTGCGGATAATTTCTCCTACCGAGAGACAAACATTTAAAATGATAAACGTAGAAAGGGGTATGTTTCTACGAAGCTGGGGAGCGTTATAAGATTATTTCGTTTGATAATGTAAACTGATGGCATAAATTGATCACCGGAAAGAGGCTCTAAAGCTGACGTTTCGAGCGTTAGCCCTTTGTCAGAGCGAATGACGCATGGCTAATTTGAAGAGCGAATGACCTCGCTTTGACAAGGGACTAACGCTCAAAACGTCAGATTTAGAAACTCTTTACGGTGGCCAATTTACATCATCAACTCACTTGATGAATCTAAGTTAGAATAAAAAGGATTACGAGGCGAGCTCCCGGAAGAACTTCAACTTTTTATAAATAGTTTGCACCAATTCACTCAAATAAAAAATACGAGGCACTGCAATGTTAAGAAAGTTACTTCATGTGGCTGTCATATACAGTGAGAAATCAATCAAAAAGGGGGGTCAAGACTAAATTTAAGTGAGAGACTTTTTACATGGATGGAGAGGGAGGTGCCCGTTACCAAAGAAAGTTATCCCACGCCCCCCCTCCCCCTTTTCCCACCAACTCCTCCAAAGAGAGGTATCGTAAGATAACTGCTCGTTTAAAATTTCGATGACATGGTGCTGCAATGTATTTCTCATCTTCCAGTAGTCTTTCATGCGCAAATTCTCATTAAAGTTAGTAGTGCAAAGTGGCATTTTGTTCCTACCGAGGCACACAGGTAATGTGTTAATAGCAACAGGCGTCATTGGCTTTCCATGACCTCTCGTATCTTTCAGTGAACATGTCAGCTGTAGGAAGAGCGGTGACTTCACCTCCTGTCCAACATCAGCATCTCCTTCAAATTCGATATCACTCGCTTGACTTTCAAAGTCAGACATATCCTCTGTCTCATCCTGTTGAACTGTTCCATCGTCCATAAAGATGTCACCATCATCAGAGGCATCCGAGTCCACGTCGCTGTCTCTGTCCATAGCATCGTCCTCGGCAGCTTGGTCTGCTTCGAAGGTTTCAAACTCGGAGAACGACTCAAGAGCAGACTGAAAGGTTGAAAAAACAGAGGGAAACACGTTATTCGTCTTCTTACAAATGTGCAAGGGGGAAAGTGGTCACATTGTACCTTTCTCGAGCCCTCAGACTGCTGTGGACAGTAGAAGAAGTATTCTCGGCTTGGAGGAACTGCTTTAAAGTATCTTCCCATTATTGAAAAAAACTTTGCAGTGATCGACTTATGCAGACCATCTACAGATTCACACTGTCCAACCAGAGATTCCTTGAGATCCCTCCCTCTTTCTTCGGATGATTCTGACGGTAACCAAATTGGGACAGACAGAAGATCCTCGTTGATTGTTGTCTCAAAAAAAGCCTCCTTGGACTTGTTGCTCTTGATATAGTGTCCACAAAGAGTATGGATAAACTCTGTGATGTCTACTTCAAGGAAGTTCTCTTCGCAGGCATCAACTGCTGAATGGACATCTCGCATGCTCACCTGCTGACCGTGTTGCAAACTTGAAAACGTTGACGTCACAAAACTTCGGAAAAACAAATCATGTACCGCACTGCAGTGAAGCAGAAGGTCTTTCGAGGGGCCAAACCTTCCTTTCGTTCGCCCCTCTAAGGATCTCGGAACCTCTTCTAAACTGAATGGATCCACAAATACATGAGCAGCAAATTGCGTAAAATCTTGAAATATATCTTCGCGCTTTTCCTCTGACGTCCCCTCTGTATCGGACTCGGCAGCAGGTATTGTTACGAGGGCTGACATCGGGCAGTCATAACAATATATCGGGATGTCCCAACTAAAAGAGTCACTATCTTTACCAAAGCCTCTGTCGTGAAAGACAGGCTCTTTGCGCTCTTTGACAGGTGTGGAGTTTTCTTGAAATGTTACGCTTTTCTTTTCATCATCACTGTTGATTGACAGTTTTGACTCTTCATTAGAGACGAGTGAATTGCTTGTTTTCTGAGAGTAGAAAAATGGACTTTCGTCTTTCTCTGCGGTCGGTGTAGGTGTCAGGCTTTGGTCTACAAACAACAAACAAAAAAGTATACTGCTATTTATTAACATTTTGAATTCTTGTTACCCGATCCACCGAACGTTTTGCTGTGACAGATTTTTATTTCTTATTTCAGGAAAAGTACATCACCTTTACAGTAATAACGTAATAGCGATGAGAACCCCATAATTACTGAAGAAAACTCAAAGCCTTCGCACAAACAGAAATATTTGCAATAGTCTTTCTTCATACCATCCATAGAATCTAATTATGATAGCTTATATTAATCCTTTCATTGCCAAGATCTGTAATCTATTCCCCGCATTGTCTGCCATACATTTTGTCATAATTTCCTGTCTAATACTTTGGTATAAAATCAAGCATTATCCCCAACCGATATTTTCATTGTTCTCGTTTCCCTTTTGCGTAAAAATCTATTGATCTTGTTAGGAAAGGTTCTCTTTCGTTCACTTCAGGGAGAGGAAAGGCTAATTCGACGAACAAATTTTAGCCTCCTACTGTAATCAACCCAACTAAAACATTAAACAAACCTTCTAGAGAGCCTTGTGATACAAGTAAATTATTTAGCTTCTGCAGTCCACATGCGCCATGAGGACTTATTTCATCGGTGGCTCCTTCAGGCTCCACTTCTGACGTGCCGTGCGGGCTTCTTGGGCTACTCTCAACACTAGAGCTACTGCTCCGCCGGTGTCTTCCCATGAGTCTAACATACTTAAAGCTTGCTGGTAGAAATGTGAGTATGAGGCGACCGCCGCCAAAAGTAGTCACTGCACGAATGAAACATTTCCATTTCATTGAAGAAGTGCTTCTGTTTTTGGACTTTTTCTCTTTGTCATTCTGTGTGGAATCGCTAGAATCTTTCCGTTGACACAGTTCCTCAGGGAATGGAAGAGGCACGCCATTCCTCGGCCGAATGAGGATGTGCTGTGTGAACCGATTCCAGTCATCGTCACTTAGTACGACTTCACGATCGTTCAAACGCTCCATGTTTTCTATCAAAAGCTTGAAAAGATTCTCGTTTGGCAAATCGTCGAGGTCATCTGAGGCTAAAAAAAAGGAAAAAAAAAAAAAGATAAAAGAAATTTTGATCCGCTATCGTCCAAGAGTAGGTGAGTCGCACTACCACGGCGACAGAAACCATGGGAAGGAAGAGGACTGAGAGGGGAGTATCTCCCTTTTCCTTCTTCCCATCTTCCCAACTGCACATCTCTCGTGCGCTTCCCGCGTTTACATTTCAAAATAGAGAGAAGCCTGGGGACGAGTCAGTTGTTGGCCTGCATGTATGTCACATTCACTGCGTTCAAATGTGACAATAATCCTGCGAGTTCAATTCCCGACTGCGTGTTCAATTGGCCAACTAAGAGAGTTTGGAAAGCTGACGTTTCGAGCGTTTGCCTTTTGTCAGAGCTCGAAACGTCAGCTTTTGAAACTCTCTAAATTGGCCAATTTATAAAATCACTGTTAATCACGAAAGAATGATACCTGGAGAGGAGGTCTCGATCAGGGAAGAAAAAACCATCTCCACTTGTCGAGTTTTGGACAACAAATCAATGATGTCAAATGGAAACGGCGACTGCTCTACTATCCAATTACTTTTGAACAGTAAAGAGTTCTCATGCGGCGCTTTACAAGGTCTGTGGGGGGTGGTAACAGTCTTGTCATCGCACATACTCAATAGATGATCGTAAGTGAGCAGAGCCGACACGTGCTTTACATCAGCTTGATAAATCTGATAATAAAAGACAAATAATACAAACCACATTAACCGGTAAAATAAACATAGCCCGGAGTTCAAGTTAAAGAACTATGCGACGTGTTGAGTGTAACACATTGTCTGTCACCGTATTTTCCTGGACAATTTTCAGTTTCGTGTCGAAAGCAATCTGAGAATCTTTCGTTTTACTTTACTTCGCCACGCGATTGGTCGAGAAAAGATGTCTTCTCAACCAATCAAATTCGAAACTAAAACCAATCGCGATTTGGTCACGCTCGTATTCCCACACGTCAGTCAGCTTGCTCGTATTTTCTCTGCGTACTCTTTAACTCCTTAAGATATTTCCTTATGTTTGCTTTTGAACTTACTGCATCTGGAACTTGATCGTACTGAAGTCCTTCCATATACTTCAGCTCCGTTTTCAAATCAGTCAAGCAGCCAAACTGTGGTTCTGCCCACACCTCTGTGACCATGTTAAACTTGCGTCCAGCCTTTCCTAAGGACGCCCAGTCAAGAACGGACTCTTCAGACCGTTCTGGCTCACATGACTGAAGATATGGAGGGAACAGCACATATTGAATGACACAGGAATACGGTTGGTCACTGTCTTGTGTGTGATCCTTAAAGAGAACATTAACATCCGAGTATTCAGTTTTAGTTTTTGTGACCTTAGAATAAGTCCATGTACGTTAATGTTAAATTTGTAATCAAAATTCTCGAACGCATTTGGTTATCACCAGCCCGATTTGAGCACTAAGAGGACAGAGTATGCGTTATGCTTGTAATTGGACAGTGTGCACGTCATGCAACTGTAATTGGACAGTATGCATCAAGTGCGCAGGATGTCCTGGCGCATTTCGCCGGGTTAATGGTTGTTTTTTTATTATGAAAACGAATATCAGATCGATAGTTTTTTTTTCTCAAATTTTGTTATAGTTTTGACTTATTGGTAACAGGACTGCGCGTCGCTTCGCGGTCATCTGATGTTGTCAATCACTACGATAAGTCAGTATGATTAAAGACTGAATTCGACTCTAGTCAGACTTGTATCCATTACTTATTTCACTTTTGAAAAGGACATGGACGTTCAATCACCTTCATCTTGAGTTCTTTTGCCATGGTGATAATCCCTGCGCTGTTGTTCACAAAATTGTATCCCTCTTGCAGTCGTAGCCTACGAATCAGAAGTGTAAGACAACACAACTCAGACTGAGCCACATTTACTGTATACAATCTATATCTACTAGGAGGGACTGAAAGCGAGGGATGTTGGGCCGCTAAACGCAACTAATACTAAAATTTTATCCTTTTTGCTTGCTTACAATTTACATATTTCTCTCCTCTAAGAGGAGGACAAGTAGACTCCATCAAGAGTCTGGGAATGAGTCGTCATTACTAGTTACGGAACAGCATTAGTACTCAGTGCTAAAGACATCTTTCCTTTCTTACTTTGTTAGAGTAGAGAGCACTCTTGCAACTTTCTCAGCACTTAAAGCTGGTGATTGTTCATCTTGCATCGTCCAAATCCAACGATGGTGATGCAGATACTGACATAGGACCTTCATGTGATTATCATTGGTTTTATACGCATAATTTCCCGTCAAACTTGAGTACATTGAATAACTGGGCCTTTCTGGGTATGCCGAAAAGAGGTCCTCTGGAACTCGATCGTACCGAATCAGGATCCCATCCAGAGATTTCTCATACATAATCGCGCACGGCTTTTCAACTACAGTCCGCTGTTTCGATAACTGCACGTCGCGTTGAAGACTTTTACCCTTGGCTTGGGCTTTTTGAGGTTTGTTAATCACACCTAGTGGAGCTGTGATATCAGCGAGTTTTATCTTTAGGTCTGATACAATCTAGAGAAGATAAATTGCAAACACGCACGGTCAACAAAGTCATCAAGTTGTTTGGCCTCAAACTAAACTCATTTCCTCCTGTAGATCTTTTAATTCAATTCTATTCAATCACCCTTTTCGTTTACATCTTTTCAAACTGTTCTCAATGCTTTCATGTTTGTTTTTACAAGTCAACTCGCTCATCTATTTATCCTTAATCATTTGCACCCTAACATCAGTATGCATATTCTCCACACTATACTCCATACGTTTCCTAAGGTGCTGACAAGGAGAATTTGTTTATCAATCAAGAGCTTCTTTAAGTAGTGATCATTTCCGTTACTCCCGTGACCCTTAAGTATGATTCAAGGAGACAGTTAACAAACAAGACCTTCTTTAGTGGGTGATCGTATCCTTTATTCCCATAAACGTAATGTATGATTCAAGGTTGATATTGTGAGGAGAAATTAGATACCAATCACTCTTAAGAGTTAAAGGGTTAAGCCATTAACTTAAGGGGAGATGTACCATATGTAATCGATTAAGCGCCAAACCTCGAATAAGCACCCACGCTGTAGGTATGAAAAATTAATCATCCCCCAGCCTTGCCTGTCTCCACAAGGCAAGAGCTAACTGTACGTTTATAGGAAGAGTACAATATCATTGTATTAGGACTGTAGTATATCACTTACCTGATGTCTTATGTGACCTGCAGTTCCTCCAAGGAAAGCTACCTTGATGACAATACACGGTCCTCTTGCTGTTACTCGCACGATACAGAAAGAAGAAGGGGCTCCGTCAGGATTCTCGCTGTTGGGATCAAAACCATATACAGGCATTAAACAAAGAAAGTGATTAAGAAAAATTTTATGTGTACGCAAGTTTCTTTAACTCTATATCAGCACCCTAACATCAGTATGCATATTCTGCACACTGTTCTCTATACATTTCCCAAGTTGCTAACAAGGAGAATTCGTTAAACAATCAAGAGCTTCTTTAAGTGGAGATCATTTCCGTAACTCTCGTGACCCTTAGGTGTGATTCAGGGGTGATATTGTAAAGAGAAATTAGATGCTGGTCACTTTTAGGGGGTCAAAGACTTAAATCCCAAATCTTGTGTACAAACACCACGTGGTAGGATTGATTGAAAAACATAACATGCTAACATGCAATAAATCAAAGTGCTCTGTGAGCAAACTCGTGAATTGACACATGATTTTTTGGATTATGTTTAATTTTATCTGGTTTAGGGAACTTTGTGGTTGATTGTCATACCTGGAGTACGAGCAGTAGTTCAGTGTTCGCTAATGTAGCAAAGAAACAAAGTAACGTTGGGATAAGAAGGCATTACAATTGAAATGATCATGCTATTGCATTTGACAAGGGTGGATGATGTCGTGTTTTAAACTTATATAATTTCTGTTTCTGGTTCAAAAGAAAAGGTTGGAAGTAAATGTGGGTGAAAAGTGAAATTTACTGTCTATCATTGTAAATATTAGAAAATCAAGGCAATACTTTCTTAATGAAAATATTAACGATTCCCTCTTTATCAAATGAGAAAAACGGGAACGAGTTCTGAGTGATATACCTAAGCCAAGACTGCTACCGTCATTTTAGATCTCCGCCTGGGTAGATTTTAGTCACGTGCTAGGCAACGTATGATCAATAACAAGATAGAATTTAATTTCAGGCCTATTCGCCCATATATTTATCAATTCTGTGGTGTATAACTTTCGCATTTTAGTACGTAATATGTATTTTGAATCTTCAAATTGTCTTGAAACTTAAAAGAAAATTGTTCTTTAAAAATTCACTGAAAATCGATAGCTAAAATTGTTTGTTTAGGTGTTATTTGATTTTCGTGATAACTTGTAATTTCGTTAGTCGCCGGCATCTTCTGTTGTTTCTCACAGGAAAAACACACGATACAAAACGTAATGATCGATTGTGTCCTCACGCCGTAACAGAAAAAGCTTTTGAACATCTGTAAACTCCGAGCGCTTCGCAGTAAGTGATATTTTCAATGAATCTTCGGATTAATTTTAAGTTCAAGGATTGTAAATTGCAATTTTATGAAAAACGAAGGTTTTTCTGTTATTTCAGTGTGAATCCTTGCATGCTTGCCAGTCGCTGGCGCCGCTTGTTGAAACTAAAACGAAAAAAAAAAATTATTTTAAGATTATCATTGGCTTCTTTGTCACCCCACCACTATTCTTAGCAACAAAGGTCGCCATTTCGTTTGTTTATTGCTCGCCAAAAACTATAAAATGCACTCAAAAGCCTAAAATCGAAAAGAAGTTTGCTGGAGTCGACCAATCGAGCGAGCGAGTGCCATTCCCCACATCGTATCTACAACTCGCTCTTGCGCATGCGTGCAATTCACGAGTTAAAAAGGCAAAAGAATAATATTTACCTGGCAATAAACTTGATATAAGAGTGGTTTTCCAATAACACAAACGAGCTCCATTTTCTGAGAAGAGAGTTAAGCGAACTCAGTGCCACCCGACATTGGATTGCACTGGATCTGTCATTTTCCTTCGGAAGATGAAGATTCTTTGGCAAAGGGCTGCAAATAAAGGTAAGTTTTCATTTGCTGTGTTTTCCCAGAATGACGACCTTCCTTTCTCGATCAAGTGTCGTAAATTTCAAACCCTAACTTATTACTAGTTGACTGTTCCTGGGTTAGGGAGGGGTAGATTGAGAAACTGCACACCCACCCCTCCCCTAACCGAACATTAACCATAAGTTATTATCAGTTGATTGTTCCTGAGTTAGGGGAGGGGTAGGTGCTCGGCTGCTCAGATACTGACATAGATCAAAAATATCCATCACACTCACACATCATGTTCCAGTACAAGTCCAATTCTGTGACTATGCATCCATTTTTGCCTAGAAGAAAAATTCATCTTTATTAAAAGATACACGTAATTTGGTTTAATCGACTGAGTTGATGTAAATTGGCCACCGTAAAGAGTTTCTAAAGCAGATATTTCGATCGTTAGCCCTTTGTCAGAGCAACGGGCGAAGAGCTAACTATCGAAACGCGCCTGGTTAGAAAGAGTCCATTGCGAGTTCGGTGATTTGCCAATCAAGAACGCAACAAAAGACTGGGCCTGTGCTTCAACCCAAAATTCTATCCATAACCTGGTGTTGTAACCAAAAGTAAAGTAAGCACACCCTCTACAAAAGAGGTGACTACAGTCTGTTTATAAATATACCTACCATCCAGTCGTATCAAGAGATAACACTGGCTTCCAGAAGACAGCAAATTGGGACTCTTGTGATTTGGAATTCTTTCTGAAATCATGTAATTGTGAAAACTTAGGAAAGCCTTTTTTGATTAAAAAGGTTTCTTCATAGCTTTTCCTTGTTCTTCCACAAAACTACATTACCAATACCGCAGCACAGAACAAAAAGGGCAGTTGCAAATAAAGTGGTATTGATAATAATAATCATAATAAATAAGATATATTACTAGATA
Source organism: Pocillopora damicornis (assembly GCF_964200805.1). Classification (NCBI taxonomy): domain Eukaryota; kingdom Metazoa; phylum Cnidaria; class Anthozoa; order Scleractinia; family Pocilloporidae; genus Pocillopora; species Pocillopora damicornis. Next base: position 3,498,326 of record NC_142680.1, read on the forward strand.
GCCATACTCTTAGTTATAAATTGGCTATGATTAATCCAAATGAATCAAATTACTTCACTAGTTTCATAGACAGCTAACTCAGGAACTTTAAGTAAAAGATTGAAACAAGAGGAAATGAAATATAGGAAACACTTTTAAATTACCTTTCATGTTGTAGTGACAAAACCTAAAATGAAACCATGTTAACAGTAAGAATTACACACATGTAAAAAACCCTGATATCTCTCATAATGCAACTGTACCATTACATGATACCAGTAGTTGAATTATACAAGAACATCAGAGACACCCTCGGTTGTGCCTTGTGTGCCACTTTTTGGTTGTTTACTGCATTTTGACGTCACCTGTGGTCTTTTACTGAACACACACAAGGTAACATCGAGTCTATTTGTCAAACATTGAACATATAAACACAATTGGGAAGTTGCTTTTTAAACACAAAGGCGTGCTATAAAAGAAGAGGTGCCTTAGGTACTTAGTTGTCAACTGTTGTGGCCTACAGACCTCTAAATTCAAAACAGCCTGAGCTGCAGCCAATCCAAAGCAAGTGAATAGCACGTGGATTTCTCAAAAGCTCTTATTAGTTTCAACGTTCTCATCACAATTGAAGAAATTGCTGAGGTTTGTATCTCCTTCCTTCAATCGAAACTCTCTTCATATAATTTGTGGTGGTAATTTGAAATTCAAAATGATTCACTTCGCCTTTGCATCATATTGGGTGTAATTTGCATTTGATCCAAAATCAAGGGGCAGAGTCAACCAACTTATAGTGAGCCTTCATGTTTAAAGTTTATTATTTGATACTTACAGGGTTGTTAGAGCTTGGTGGTAGGTAGAATAGTGGAACTCCCTTTTTCGCACTCTCTGGTATGGTGTAATAAATAGGATTGGATGAAAAGGACTGGAGATGAACAAGCATTTGATCTGTGCTCTGTAAACTGAAAAAAGGAAAACATTGCATTACAATACAATGTATCATGTTTAAAAGCCACAAAAAAATAATTTCAAGAAAATGCATTGTACTTGGATGATGATTTACCTTTTCATGGATTGCCTGAATCTTTTGACAACAAGTGTTCTGAAAAGGTTGAATTTATTAAAATCATGTATTAATTTTGTTTAGCCAAGTATGCATACATGCCTGTAAATTTAAGTTAACTACTCTCTTCTTGGTTCTGAGGGCTAACAGCTACAGTGTTAGTTAGTTAAAGCCATGAATGGTATGTACATGTATGTAGTTGTTCCCATCTTTCCTGGTCAATAGAGCAGGACAAGACAACACTAGGCAATTAACTTTCAGCGAAGAAGGTAATATCATTATAAAGACGTAGGAACAGGGAAGAAAAAGGAACAAGGAGGGTTTTGGATGAAAAAAATTAAAAATTTCCACTCTAACATTATAAGCATTGTGTCATAGATAGTAAGGAAAGGGATCAATTCATACAAAAGTTACCTGTAAGTACTTGGAAAGGGCTTTGTAGAATGCATCACATCATGAAGAAAATCATAAGGTGCTTCTATTGTCACTTCTACATGTGTCACACAACTGAAAGAAAAAGCATTAGCTGTGACTTCTTTTCATGATGGCTGAGCAAAGAGCCTAAACCCTATAGAAATAGTGTCATGGTGAAATTCAGGGAATTACAGATAGTTCTGCCCAACTTGACTTATTTTGTACTGGCTTTACCATCCCTAGGTCAAATACACTTTATTTTCTATAATTTTTGGCAGTATAAATTCCACGAAATCGTCACATCTCTACCAACTATACATAAAAGATAATTTGGTTTGATCATCTGTGTTGATAATGTAGTTTTCATTGGCCATTGTAAAGAGTTTTTAAAGCTTACAATTTTAGCATTAGCCCTTCAGTATTTGCTCCGATGACGAGCTAATTAAGTTGATAAAACCAGTTTCTTTTCATTATAAACCTAACCCCTTCACATATGCTTATACATATGCATACAAATTTATCAAGAGCTACGATCAGCATCACAATTAGTTGACACATCATGTTTGAAGAACTCTATTTATGCATTGAATAACACTCCTGTTTTTACCACACCCTAAATCATTGACAAAACCCCCCTCCCCTATTCATTGTTGCCTGATGTAGCTGAAGGTTCATAGAATCATGATACAACATTGTTTTCGGGAAAAAGGGGTGGATAGGTTAACTAAACAAGAGCAACAGGGGGGTTAATAGGGGGTTAAAAGGTCAATTTGTCATTAATTTTGTTGCCAATTGTAGGTTCGTAAATAGCCTGTATGGTGTAAGTAATAGTGTTGTGTATATGTTGTGGTTCAATTTTATCCTTGATTCAAAGTTTCTTTTCGTTTGTTTTTGGGTATTGTAAAGTAAGTTAATGAGTTTGAGACAAAGGAAAATAAAATTTGAACCAAGGATAAAATTGACCTACAACATATATATGATTTATTATGCTGTACACTGCATTTACTAACCTGCTAGTGGATAGGGGCCAAACCTGTTGAAATAGCAAAAAACAAAAAAAAAATTAAAAGAGGCAAGAGCATCGCTGCACTTTAATATGCACTGGAGAATTGAAATAACAAACATGCATGAACATGGAGCTACCATACTGCCATTAAAGAGAAAACAATATCATTAACTTACAGTTAAATACATCAAAGAAAAAAATCTGTTTACTTACTGAGAGAGCTAAATACTCAATCTGGACATTATGCTTCCAAGGAATTGTAAGTTTGACTTGAAGCTGCTTTCCACCTTGTTAAAGGAGAGTTTTATTGAATTACATAACATATGTGAAGACCCAATGGCAATAGCATGGGTACCCCAGTAAATATACATGTAGACAGAACACAGAAGACATGTCTTCCCTGTTTTCATGTCATTTGTTTGGGAATTATCAATCAGTAAAAAACGACAGACCTCCACCCTTTGACCCCCAAGAGTGATTAAAATCTAAATTCTCTTCACAACACCACCCCTAAATCACACATTAAGGTTGCAAGAATATGTGAAATGATCATCAACTAACGAAGTTCCCAATTGTTAATTAGCTCTTCTTGTCAGCACCTTAGAAAATGTATCGAGAATATGCATACTGATGTTAGGGTGTAAATGATTAATTGACACATCTTCATATAAAATGTAAATACCTTTTGCTATGGAAACGTCCTGAATTGAATACCCTTCTCTGAGACGCACACTGAGAACACTAGACACAAGAAAAAGAAGAAGTTGTTCAGGTTTTATCTGCCCCATGTATTGCATCTCATTATTTTCAGGGTTGTAGCTAAGAACTTAGGTCGCCGGCAGAAATTTCAAGTGATGACCTTCAATACTGAACAACTGTAAGTGCCAAACTTCAGATGTGCCATTTTGTTTTACCAGATGATGTGCTTTACTAACAATTGCCTCTTTTTCATTTGGAGAATTCTACCACGACAGGTCATAAGTGAGGGACTCACACCCTCACCTTGTGATGCTAGTATGTAACTTTGAATCCAGATGTCTTATTCGCATTGATGGTTGCATGGCATTTTTCTCCCACTCACTCAGTGCATAAGATATTGATCTAAAATGAAAATATTAACAACATTTAAGTTAAAAAAAAAAAAAATTAAAAAAATCACTGTACAGGCCTGAACAGTTTGTAATTGTGTTTTTTTTCCCAATCCACCTTCCCTTCCTTTTCCTTGAACTGATTAAATTAACACCGATGGGAGACTGACACGAGGACTTGTGGCTTGATAGCTGGAATTTGCCAACCATGGGGGGAGAATTCTATCTGATGGACTGGTTGGACACAATAGAGGTTCTTATATACCCCAGGTACCTTCCCTTCCTTTAATTAACCCTTGAAATCTCAGAGGTGATTAACATGTAACTTCCTCCTTTACTATTCATACATAATCCTGCAAACAGGTAATGAGAATACTTGAATGTATCAGGGAGAAGTTTTTATCCTGATCTAACACCAAATTTGCATAACTAATTTACAAGGAAATGTGTAGCAGCTGGAGGGGAGAATTAACCCTTTAACTCCCATGAGTGACCAAGACAGAAATTCTCCTTACAATATCAATACAATATCTAGCAGACAAGTGATGAGAATTAAGAAAAATCTTCATTAGGGGATGATTAGTTGATCCATTACCAAATTCTTCAAACTAACATCACAAGAACTATGGGCAGACAGTAAGGAGAATTACTAATGAGATCTTGGGAGTTAAAGGGTTAACAATCAGATATTGGGAGTTAAAGGGTTGAACATAACAGCTGATTCATTTGCTTTCTAGGGGATTCCACTTAAAATTGAACAAACTTAATAGTTATTTTAACTAAGTATGTACAACAATGTTGTGGTTACTTTTTGCCTTGCAATGCCCATGCCAAGTCTTCCTCACTCAACTCCAAACAGTCACCTATGGTCAGTATTCATTCAACAATAGAGAATATTGAAATAATTAGCAATGAAGAATTAAATTTATGATGTTATAATTATAGAGTAACCCACTCACATGATCCTATAGAAAACCATAATGAAGGCTGATGTGTGCAGGACCAAATGGATTGAAATAAGAAGGGTCAGAAAAACCTGTCTGGCCCCACAATTGTACGGCTTAATGTTTATTTTTTCAAAATCTTTCCAAAAAAATGTGTTCTCATTGTGGATATGAACTTTAAGCAAAGCAGAAATGAGAAAATAAGTTGTGTTTTTCTATAAATTGTGAGTTTCTTGTTCTGAGTTTTCATTGTCAAATCTTTTTGTGGTTGCACAGCACATGCCTCTCGATTGTGTCCTATTTAGGTGAAACAAGATTTTAAAAATTTTCAACAATTAGTGGTAAAATCATGATAAAATATTTATTGACTGAATTAAGTTTCTTTGTTTCTTAGTTTTTTTTCTTTTTCCCTTGTTTCTTCATTAATCAGATTTTCCAAAGTCCAGGAAACAAAATTATGATTTAATTACATATGCTCAAAAGAATTAGCCAGTTATGCAATTGTCACAGCAATATTACCCATCCAGGAATCAATCTTGCTCAGGTCAAAATCTCTCTGAAAGTTCCAGCAAAGTAGAGCTTTGTGATAAAGGTTCATGCTGAAATCCTCTACAAAAAAGGACAAATATCTCAGTTATTATAGGATGAAGTTACATCTTAATCACTTCTAATGGTAAAAGGGTCACACAAAGGAATTCATAGATCAAAATGGTATGAAATTTAATTATTTTAACCAGAACTTATCGATTGACACAACATATCTGAGGAACTCGACACTCTCTCATCATCCAGGAAAATTTGCTTTCAGATTTTAAAATTAAGATTTTTTTACCTTCTTCATCCACTCTTTTACCATCTTTTGAAACCTGGAAATATTGGAAAATTATTACATTTTTCAGTTATTATGTGCATTATGATTGGTCAATTTAGCAGGCTCGGTATTTCAATGTGCAGGCCTCAAACTCAGTTTGTAAGACATATGTCTTAAACTTAAAGAAAATCATAATGATCTTTGAAAGACACAGCTGAAATCAGAATTCATAGAAAATATAAGTTGTTTAATACCCCTGAAACTGCAAGAAGTCCTTGTTAAGTATCTAACAGATTAATGCTGTGCAAATTGGTGTTAAACAATGGACAGCAAGGTTCAACAACAGTTTTTCAGTGCATGTAGCTTGGCAGGAACCTTTCTACGCCAAAGTAAAAAAGAGGAAAAAAGAAGACACCAAGGTCTCCTAATAACTTAATGTATCATCTTCTATTGAAATCAACAATGCACAGTGTCTTCTACTCACTGGGGGTGCCTTTGCAAGGTATGCACCTGAGCTAGCCATGGCGATAAACTGCATCATATCACAGTGTGGCACATAACCAAGGCTTGAAGGAAAAAAAAATAAAGTTGGTTGCACATGAGCTAAAATTTAATTGTATTGGTGGCCAGCTTGGATTGCCACTAACCCTGTAACCTCTAAGTGTGACTAGCATCTAATTTCTCTTGATTTCTATCACATTGAGGCTATGCCAATAAAGGAAATGATTATTAACCCTTTATGTCCCACTAGTGACCTAGAAGGAATTTCTCCCTACACTATCAATATGATATCAAGCAGACAAGTAAAGAGAATACAGAAAAATATCAATTAGGGGATTATTGGTTGATCCAATTCCAAATTCTCCAAACTAAAATCACATTTTATTCAATTGTTTGGCAGACAGTAAGAAGAATTACAAATGAAATCTTGGGAGTTAAAGTGTTTAATAAAGAAGAACTTGAAAGTTAATTAACACATGATAACAATAAACTCCACTGAATAAAACTTGCAAAAAAAACCATAAAATGGGAAATAGCCATTTAGATACAGTTTGGTCAATAATACTGTTACAAAAAACTGGGAATCTTTTATGAAACACATTGAATCTAAAAAAACAACAACAAAGTCCACACTAGTATAGGATTTTAAATTGAATATCTAAGAAGATCAACCTGCAGTGGGCATGAAATCCACTTCCAACTTTAATAAAAGAACAGCACACAGTACTGGCTCTTAGCTGTGCCAGGAGAGAATCAACTGTAATCGCATCAGGAAGGGCAAAAACACCATCTGTGATCACAACTGCTCCTATACATTCATACAAAAAAGTAGTAACAGTGTTCAACAATATTTCTCTTACTAGTGACTTGCTATCAACTAACAGGATTTCATAATTGATGAAAATTTGCTAAGTGTTATCAGCATTATCCCTGTGCAAACTACGTCTAGGAAAGATAAATTTAACTTAATACTTGATTAGCCTGAAGGCAACTTCTTCTGCAAGATCTTGTTAGCTGACTGCAGTTTTAGAAGAGGGTGATAATGGTCATAATATTTTATCAAATTGCACTCAACCCTTTAACTCCCATGAGTAACAAAGACAGAATTTTTCCTTACAATATGGATACAATATCAACCTGATAAGTGATGAGAAGAAAGGAAAATATCAATTTGGGGATAATTAGTTGATCCAATACTAAATTCTCTGAACTAAAATAAGAATTGTATGGTTGATAGTAAGGAGAATCACAAATTTGATCTGGGAGTTAAAGGGTTTGTTTACTCACAGCTCTATATCTAACATACCAGCACTTGCATTTCCTGGAAGCAGCTGTAATGCCAGGAGAGTGTTCCTTAATATTGATATTGGTCCAGCCTCGGGTGACATCAATGTCACGGAGTCATGTGCCAGTCCACTCTGGTTGCTCTCAGTTTTGTTCTCCTTCATTAAAGTATCAAATTTCTTCCATCAATATTCATATAATGTACTTTATTAAGTTCTTTTATAATAAAGTTTGGATATAACACTTGCTGTTATTGGTTGAAAGAGCTTGCTCTATCAGAGTACATTTATAAAGCATAGAGCTGGGCTAAAGCTGTTGTGTCATTTGCAAATTTGTACTATGTTCGACCTTTTCCCAAACTTCTCTCCAGCTTTCTTTGGTTAGTTGAAGGTGAAGTTTCAAAACAAGCAAGCTGGCAAGTAGCAACAGAAGAAGTGGGGACAAACACTTGACTATGTCTTGTGTTTCTTTCTACACTTCTTTCATGCCCTAGCTGCTACCTGCATACTTTACAACAGAACAGAACACAGTCAAGGCTTATCTATTTCTTAAAAAAAAAAAAAAATTCAAGCAGTGTGTAGAGCAATGTCAAAGGTAAAGTCTAGACTCAAGCCAAGTAGTCCATCCAGCCTGACTTATCCCAGTTTCCATAGCACTACTCTCCCCTGGATGGGATACAAGTCCACTGCAAGGTTTACCCCCCAGCATTTCATCCTTCTTCCCTGACAATTTGCCAGTATCCATTTACTTTCCTGGATGGAGAGAGGCACTGTGAGGGTAATGAGTGTTTTGCCCAAGAACACAACACATTGAATCAGCCTGGTCTTGAACCCAGACCTCTCAACCTGGAGTCCAGCTCACCAACCATAAAGACCACCATGTCTTCCACTGAGTAATTAAGCCACAAGTAACTTTTAACCCTTTATACCCTAATGTCAGTATGCATATTCTCCATACTGTTCTCTAAACATTTCCTAAGGTGCTGACAAGGAGAATTTGTCTTACAATCAAGAGCTTCCTTAGTTGGTGATCAGTTCCTTAATTCTCCTGACCTTAATATTTGATTCAGGGGTGATACAGTAAGGAGAAATTAGATGCCAGTCACTCTTAGGGGTTAAAGGGTTAATTAACTCTACATCAACCTCTCCTTGTGTTTCACAAGGAAGTAAAAGATAAGATGGAAGGAGAATCCAACAGTGCTTAATTTTTCTTACATCTGTGCATTTGTGCACAAATGCAGTCCATTCATTCATTAATCAACACATTCACTATTTTCTTTCTTTCATTCATTCATTTAAATTCTCATTTTATATCTCTTTTTAATTAGTAAATTCTTAATACTGTCCCTAATACCCATGAACCTTACCTCATCACTAGAGCATATATCACAGTACAGTGTAGATGTAGTCTTAGCCAAGAAGTCCTCCAGCTCCATTAGTTGCTTGTGTACTGACTCCAGAACAAAGTTGATATTTTCTTCTGTCACAAGGCAGCCCTGGATAAGAATCTTGAAAAAGGAAAACAAACCAAAAAAACAAGTGGTCTCCATTTCATTGGCTTAAACAACTGCAAAGTGAAAAGATTTAAAGAAAAAAAAAAAGCTGCAAGCTAACTAAGGAGAAGTTTTGATTTTTTCCTCTATTTGAAAGTGTAACTTATAAATTCATTTATTCAAGCAATAGGTCACCCAGTGTGAACAATTAAAAAAAGTTTAAGTCTGTACTTGAACCAGCAAACTTATCCTGGTTTCTATGGCATGAAGCATTTTGGAGTATTACCACTCCCCTGTGGGTGAGATGCCATTCTATTGGAAGGTTACACCCCTACCAGGCTACCCTGATATTACCAGTACCCATTTATACTCCTGGGTGAAGATTGTGAAGCTCTGTGAGAGTTCAGTGTATTGCCCAGAACACAATACAATGACGCAGCCAGGTCTTAAGCCCAACATTTTGACCAAGAGTAAAGCGCACTAGCCATTACAGTGTAGGCCTCCACATCTACCTTATTAACTACTGTAAGGAAGTACATAAAATAATCCTCAAATTGAAAAATATAAATAAACTCACCTGAGGAACTTCAGGATCCAAGTTGGAAGTGTATGCTAAGACAGTGATATACAACTCAGGACGTAACACAATGGTGTTACCAGGAACAGAGAACTGCAGAGAAAGTGAGTGTGACTGTTAATCTTTTGGATAAATGAAGTGTTTATACTCTGGAGTTTAAGTTTCTGTGCTTATGCTATGAATCATGGCTGGAACACAGTATACTTCTAAAAGATATTCTGCTTCAGCAAAGTGCTCAATGCATAATTATACAGTGGGTATGGTAATGAATCAAAGGCAGTAAGGACATCACAAAACAAAAGATCTAATAGGTAGAACAACAGGTCAGCATAGACATTTTAAAACTTTGTATATTTCTTAGCAGTCCTTTGCAACACAAAGATGTAAAACTACCAAAATTTGCCTAGTCTAAACACCCGAATTATTCAAGTTTCAACCCAACCATTGGCGAAATTCTAACTAAACATTTCATTCCTTTTTTAATTGACATCTTCCTTGGCGTTGCTGTCCTAACAGCTTAAAGAAGGCCCCTAACATTACTTTGAAGACTTCAATTTGCAATACATATGTTCCCATTGACAGATATGCCACCATTCCCTCACGCAGAAAATAACAAGTTAAGCTAACACAGAACTGTAAACAACTAATAAATAAATATAAAATTTTACTTACTGGAGCAACTAGGCCATTCAGACAGTTTTTAAATTTTTCAAATGCTTCATCAGTTATTACAGACCCTGACTGGATATCCTGGAAGAAAAAAAACATTTTGATTGTGGAAATACTTCTTGAACACACTGCTAAACTGTCATTTACTTTTTTTGGAAAAAAATTCCATGAAGACCAACAATTCTTTAAAATTTCATTACATTCTTACCACAGTGGCAAGAGATGGGCTGATGTCAAAGCAAAATACAAATCTGTATCGCCTGCCAATAAATGTAATTTGAGTTGAAGGAACAAGTTTGTAGGGTCCATGCTTGTCTTGATTATTTGAAATGACTGACAAAACTTCTAGTTCTTCATTAGAAGCAATCTAGACCACAAAAGAAAAGAACATTATTAGAGTCCAGGCAAATCAACCCACTGGGCACATCTTGTACACAAAGCATTATTAGGCACGGTAAATTTCATGTGCATTGTTAAGTTGGATGACTGTGTAGAGCTCAAAACTCAACTAAATAATATTTAAATTACAGAAGCAAAAAAAGGGAATTTCACCATCTAACTCACATAAGTTATATATATGTAATTTCTCCTCATAAGATTCATACATTATCAAGCAAACAGGTAATGAGAATACTCAAACTTATCAGGTAGAAGTTGTTAAATGTATCTTGATCTTACTTCATAACTAATTTACAAGGAAATGTGTAACAGCTGGAGGAGAGAATTAACAATCAGATCTTAGGAGGTGAAGGATTAAATTGAGACTATGGCCACAGCTTGCTACAGGACCTCCAAACAAATGTCACCAAATTGGCAACTTCAGTAACCAAACTTTTTCCAATAATTGCCATGGTAGCCAAAACTTTTTCAACTTGGAGCACCATTGACTGTCATCTCACCAGTTCATCATGTGACTTGGGATCAGAAAGAGTTTTGTTAAACTGTTCAAAGAACCACTGGGCTCTGATACTCCTTGAGATTCTGTACTCCTTTCCCATGAGAAGAAACACATGAAGAGCATCTTCCTATCAAAATAAACAGAGCAAACCAACAAAATTAATTCTAAAGTTCAAAGAAAATCTTACAATTGTTTTTTATGAAAAAATCAACTATTTTTGTAACAGATATCCAAAGCAGGAAATAAGTAAATCAATATAAATCCATGATTTTTTTTGTTATTGAAAGGTGCAGTAACTATATAAAACCTGATCATTTCCACAAAACTACTGAACCACGATTTCCATCTCTTCTACACTTTGTTGGAGAAAGAGCTCATTCAGATAATTTAGGGAAAATTAAGGAGAAAAACCTCATTACTAGAGCTTTGTTTGTTTCCTTACTTTATTTGCAGGTATTTGTTTTCTTTGGCATACATAGACAAATCATACCATGTAAATACTTCACCCTTTACACCTCAACATCAGCATTTATATTCTCTACATTGTTCTCTTTACATTTTTTACGGTATGGACAAGGAGAATTTGTTTGACAATCAAGAGCTTTTTGAATTAGTGATCATTTTCTTTGCTCTCGTGACCTTTACATTTGATTCAAGGGTAATACTGTGAGACGAAATTAGGATTCAGTCACTCAAAGCTACTTTTAGTCTTTGCAACAGCTATACAGTCTTTCCAATCACAAAAATAACATCGTTGTTCTGAAAAAATAACTGTTGCACTACTATGGACTAGGGGAGAGGGGGACAGTGTATCCACTTTGTGCAAGGACTCAAATTTCAATTAATTATTTTTTTCAAATTTATTGATAGTAACCGTTATCTGAGCCAAAACGAGGCCTTTTCTTAATAGAAAGGATATAAAAATTAAGAAAAATAATTGTCTATAAATAAAACTTTAAGATGAGCCTTGCATCTCTGATTTACTTGGAATCGCTGTGAAGCACGAGGAAACATCGGGAAGAACTTATGATCGTCGCGAGAACTTACCTCTTGCGCTGCACCGTCTTCCTCCATTTTCGTTTCTGATTTACCTTTCAGGTAAGGTCCATATTGACACAATCATTTAAATGATGAGCGATTTGCAAAATGTCATGAAAAATCTTTGCAGGCTTCCTTTTCGACAGGTTTCTTAACCAAATAACAGTCGTCTGCCATTTCCGCCACGCTAACTACTCACGCGCGACACCGCTGGTCAAGAGGAAGGGGGGGTGGGAAACGGGAAGAAGGTGAAAATGTGCGAATGAACTGAATTATGTAATGGGAAACAAATTCAGTCCTAGTTTATGATCTGCTTTTCAATAATAAATTAGAAGTTTCTGCCTTTTTCCTAAAATGAGAGAGAAAATTTAGACCAAAATAAAGTGAAATTCCATATAGCAAAGTTTCCATGTTTATGATCTCAGAAAAAAATTTCACCCGGCCTATTTTTCTTGATTCCAGACCCGTATTAAGAGTTCCCCACAGAATCTTGCTCCTGGCTCAACATAGGCCAACAATAAAAAAGAAAGAAAGAAAGAAAATAATTCTCTAAGAAGACTGTCTACCAAGGTAGAGAATCAATGTCTTCAAGCAGTCCCCTTTTTGTTAAAAACGGAACAGTCCTCATTAACTCTTTGAACCCTAAGGTCAGCATCCATATTCTCCATACTCTTTTCTGTACATTTTCTTTGAAACGGACAAGGAGAATCTATTCAACAATCAATGTTTCTTAGGCTGGTGATCATTTACTTTATACTCATGATCTCAATGAATGATTCCACAGTAAAACTGTGAAATGAGAAATTACACAATGGTCACTTTTAGGGTGTTAAGGGCTAAGCAGTTTTCTTAGTACTCAAGGGAACACTGCTCCAAAGGGTGAAAGGTAAGTGATATGACACATGCATGCTACTATGACCAGTGTCATGTGACTGAATACGTCCAATGTAAATTGGTTTAAACAAGAAAGGTCTGTCTTTAAAATACATTTTCTGTGTGGAATAGTGATATTCTCTATTACCTTATTTAGCAAAAATAAATAAAAAAACAGAGGAAACAATGGTTTGTTTTTAGCTATTCTACCTATTGATCCATAGAAATGTGGTATTGTAGTATCATGTTCACTTGATTATGTCCCTTCTGAAATGTTTGTTGTAAGAGGGGGTAAGTTTCTAAAAACTGTGGAGCTGAGTTGCTAGAGTTATCATGAGATAATTAGGTGAGTTGATAAATAAATATAAGCTTGCTACCATAAAGAATTCCTAACACTGGCATTTCAAATGTTAGCCCTCCATCAAAATGAAAACATTCTCTACAGCTCAAGGCAACTTGGCTTGAGAATTGTGCCTTGTAGTCAAATTCACCAACCTCTGATAAATGACACCCCAGCACTCTATCCTTAATACTTTAACTCCCATGAGTGACCAAGACAGAATTTCTCCCCACAATATCAATACAATATCAAGCAGAAAAGTTATGGGAATAGATTTATATTCAATGGATTATTAGCCGATCTGATACCAAATTCTCAAAACTGACATCATAGGAATTGTATGGCAGACAGTAAGGAAAACTTCTAAAGAGATTTTGGGAGTGATGAGGTTAAATGAAAAAAAGGAAAAAAAGAAATACAGGTATACATACATTGCACATGTCAAATTACAAAAATTATTTAACACTTTATGCAGCAAAGTTTTGTTGTATAGTCTCAACAAATTTGTCCCTCATGATTTCCTTAAACATTTTGTACCACAATAACACTTTTTTTCGCCTTTGAACGACATCATTGTGAGTTAAATTCTTCTCCTTTTCAATGATCACTGGTAACTCGTTCCAGTCTTTTACATAAATGAATGGGGCCTTGAATTTCTTTAACAGTTGTAACGGAGATTCATTTCCTTTCTGACAATGTCCAGCTGTGACAACATCTTCAATGACAGGAACGGATCCATAGGAACAAGCTTCATATATGCGATAACATTCTGTATTCATTCCCACTGGATTAAGAGTCAAGTCGCTGTTAGCTAAAGCATAGTGATAATCATTGGCTGATTGTGAACTTTCACCTGGTGACCAAGTGTCTCTAGTCTTCATAAAACACTCATCCTCAAGGTTAAACTTCTTTATCACTGTCTGCAATACTACTCGCGAAGAGTTTGGATAAACAGTTCCTAAAAAGTTACACTTAAATTTACGAGGTTTCTGAACATCAATGGAAAGAAATGGAACATTTGGGAAATTTCTATAAGTGGCTACTCCCAGAGGCCACTGGAAGTAGATTTCAGAATCTGCGTAAGCGATATCATAGACAATGAAGGCAAATGTCACGTGACCTCCATTATTTTTCATGTAGGAATATAACCAGTCATTCTCACAGCGTTCGTTTCCCAAGAGAACAACCCCTATGTTTTGAAGATGCGGAAAATCTTGAAGAGAGTGAAGCCATGCCTTTGCAAATTCCACTTTTTTCGATTCTCGTCCGTTGATAACGAGCACGAGACTCTTGGTTTGTTTTGGAACATTATTTGGTACCACCCATGGTCCAGTCCGAAATATGAACTTGATATTCTGAATTTGCTTTTCGCCGTAGCGCCATGCTCCACCAAGTCTTTCCTCTAAGGGCCCCTCAAGAATATGCTCCCATAAATAAAGCCCGATCGCAGCTTTACCCCAGATTTCAACCTCAACCAAATTCTTTTGTCGATATTGAGGAGCTTTTCCAGGAACACGGTAGAAAGTCGCGGGCGACTGAGAAGTGATCACAAGTCCTTTGGGATGTCTCTTCTGGTTCTCGCTTACTAGAAGCACCTGAAGTGCATAAATGGTAAGGATCGTGTAAATAGAAGCCACAAGAAGGGCTAAAATTTTGCATCTTAAACTCTTCAGCATTTGATGAGCTCGTCCGCCATCTTTACTAGACGTTCCACTGCGCGCGCACGCGTGAATGCAGTTCGTCTTTGCTTTCCTATTCGTGGGCTCAGTCATGGCAGACATCAAGTCATCGGAGAGTTTATCGTAGAGGCCTTTTTTCTGAAAACGACTGTGCGAAAGTTCGCGAAAATGCAGGTTTGATCACAATAATTTTATTTTCTTTTGAGTGTGAATTAACTATTACGTGATTCTTGTACCTCTCATAAGCTTTCCTGCAAATTAATACCGTATATTATTACTTTGATTAAGCAGTTGTTGTTTTTCAAAAACCTACATTATCTATCAGAACTTTTCTGCATGTCTGTATATAATACGACTTTTATTCCATCTCGATTTGAACTTTTTTCATTCAACGAATAGGACGAGAAGCTATTAGAAGTTTCTCTGGAAGCAGTATCCAGCAGAGTCCAAGAATTAAAGGAAGCAATTCAAGCCTTCCTGATGAAACTGGAGCACGAGCAAATGAACTGGTAAGAGAATCATTACCTGCTCTTTGCACGTTTAAATTTCCTAGATCGCTGTTTAGAAGAATAGTTCTTGTAACCATCTGAAGCATTACCAACTCACTTTACTGTTTGTTGCAGGCCCTCAGTTTTGGATAACTATGCTCTCTTATCAGGTAGGTTTCTTGTTGCCTGTTTAACTCTTTACACCCTAACATCAATATACATTTTCTCCATACTGTTCTCCATACGTTTCTTAACCCTTTCACTCCCAAGATCTAATTAGTAATTCTCCTTACTATCTGCCATACAATTCTTATGATGTTAGTTCAGAGAATCTGGTATTGGATCAACTAATAATCCCATGATTGATATTCTTCTCTATTCTCATCACCTACCTGCTTGATATTGTATTAATATTGTAAGGAGAAATTCTGTCTTGGTCACTTGTGGGAGTGAAAGGGTTAAGGTGCTGATAAGAAGAATTTGTTTGAATATTAAGTGTTTCTTTAGTTGGTGATCATTTCCTTTATTCTTGTGACATTAATGTGTGATTTAGGGGTAATACTGTGAGGAGAAATTAGATGCTGGTCACTCTCAGGGGTCAAAGGGTTCTATGTAATCTCTTGGCTACAACCCCTAGTTTAATTTTCATTGTTTAATGTGTTTATGCATCTCTGTTGAACAGGTCAAGTAAATACATTGACGAAACTCCTGAAAAATGACAAAACTCCCCCCTTTCGAAACCTGGTGCTCCTGCCTGTGTTAGTACAACAAGAAACAGACCCAGATATACAGGTACATTTGTGGCAGATATACAGTGTAGAGTAAATGTAAATCATACTATAATGATATTCTTGCTTATGGAATAAAATAATATGTTTACCAAATATTCCCTAAGTCTATTGTGAAACAAACTTGCCAACAAGTCCATAAGAAAGAGAGACCTTTATGTTTAGGATTAACCATTGATGATGATCAATATTTTTGTATAATAACTATCACAGTGTGACATCATAACCCCTTCACTGCCAGCGTGACATGTGTGACAATGTGACATGCTGAGTGTCGTGTAATTTTCAGTTTGTGTGCCCATGTGACGTTCTCAGTACCTTGATAGTTAGAGTAACAGTCGAATCCCTGATACTAGAGGTGTAAAATAACCTGGACTCTTGAACTCAAATCAAGTCAGAATTCTGAAAAAAGTCAAATTGCATTGTCACAGGACTTCTGGTCAGGGTAATGGCAGCAAAGGGGTGTACAAATTCCAATTCATTTACAAGTTTTTCTGTTTTGTGGTTTATTAGAAAGCAAGCGAAGGTCGTATACATGCATTTGACCATGAAGTTGGTGAGTATTAATTTGTTTATACTACACAATTTATACAGTCCCCATTCATGAATTTTGAATTTTTTTCATTCCAGTCCCAGACTATCTGCGAACAAAGTATGCTCCTGAGATAGAGGAGTCTGAACAGAAGGTGGAAACCATGGCAACAAACATCCCACCAGATGAAGCTCAGGTATATCGAAACTAATTTTAACTCTTTAACTCCAAAGATCCTATTGTCAATTCTCCCTTCAAGCTGTTACACCTTTCCTTGTAAATTAATCACGAGAATTTGGCATTTGGTCAAGATAACAGCCCTCTACTTAATGTTTGAGTATTCTCCTGACCTGTTTGTTGGAAAATGTATGGATGTTATAGGGAGAAGTAACATGTTAATCACTTCTGGGAGTTAAAGGGTTAACAGAAAACAGAGAATACCACTTATCCCTTTCTCTCCCAAGATCTCTTCTTGTCTGTCATTCCCTACTTATAATAATGTTAGCTTTGAAAACTTATCTATGTTTTTTAATTGTTGTGTTAGTTTTTTCTGGGAAGGGGGGTAGGGAGGGAAGGAAATTACTTGGGTTTCAGTGAAAGGGTGGATCAATATCAGTATCTGGGCAACTGCCCACCTACTCCTCCCCTAACTCAACAACAGTCAATTGGTAACAAGTTAGGGTTAATGTTAGGTTAGGGGAGGGGTAGGTGGGCAGTTGGCCAGATACTGATATTGATCCAAAAGGGTTGAGGCAAGTGAATAATCCTTACATCCCCCCTTAAACTGTTCATATATCATTTAGTGTAATGTTGTTTCAATTACAGCATACACTCTGTGGCATACAGTATATTTATAAACTGAAAACTTAAGGTAATCTTGTTCATTTTTAATTTTTACCATGTTCAATCACAGAAGCAGAAAGACACACTGAATGAACTTGCTGAAAATCTTTTTAATCTTATATCAAGTGCAAGAGAGGACTGGGAAGGAGAGCAAAGTGCAGGTATTAAAATTTGCATTAATTGTGTTTCATGCAAATTTAGCAATAATTACATCTCAAAATGGACTCAAATTCTTAACTTTGATTCATAATTGATTTTTTTTTTAGCATCAAGAAGCTCATCTGTTGTTAATCCTGACCTCAACAGTCTTGTTTCTGCAGTTACATTTGGAAGAGGTATGTTTAATGATACATGTGCATGAGTCTGTTTTGAAGCCAAGTGGCCTACCCAGCTGGAACTTATCTCTGTTTTCATAACTTGAAATGACAAAGAGTGTCCTTCTGGATGGGATGCAAGTGTATTGCAAGGTTACCCCCAAGCGTTTCATCAGGCCTCCCTGACAATTTACCCCTACCCATTTTTATTAAATATACATACTGAGATTTACACACTGAAAAGGTGTGAAATAGTAAAATTGCACTAGAGTTAAGTGTCTTGCCCAACATCACAAAACACTGACCCAGTCAGGTCTCTCGCCCAGACCTCTTGACTTGGAATCCAGCACACTAAACTTTTAATTGACACATCTACTCTGGCAATGATAGATTAAAGTGGAATTCTACTTGCAGTAGCTCTGCAGACTCCCAAATGCTATCCAGCCAAAAGGCCACAATGAATCCTCAGACACACTGTAAACAGGTTCTCAAAAGCTATCCAGTGAGTTTTTTCTGAAAGGTCTAATTTTGTTGTTTTTTGTTTTACAGGTCTAAAACCAGCAAAAGTTACCAAGGGTCGAGGCTCTAAGTCAGATAAAGGTATATTTTTAGTGATTTTTTTGCAGTATTTTGACTTGTTGGATAACAGGGGCAAGAATCATAGTTAACATTTTGTTATATTAAGTGAAATTAAACTGGATCCTGGACCAGGAAATAAAATTTTAACATAAACTCTTTTCACTCTAACATCAGTATTCATATTCTCCCAACTGTTTTCTATAAATTTCCTGACATGTTGTCGAGGATAATTTGTTTAAAATCAATTTTCATCAAAATGATCATTTTCTTTAATTTGTGTCCTTAACCCTTTAACTCCCTGATTAAATTTGTAATTCTCCTTACTATCAATCATACAATTCTTATGATTTTAGTTCAGAGAATTTAGTATTGGATCAACTACTTATCCCCAAATTGATATTTTTCTTTATTCTCATCACTTATCTGGTTGATATTGTATTGATATTGTAAGGAGAAAGTCTACCTTGGTCTCTCATGGGAGTTAAAGGGTTAATGTGTGATTCAGGGGTGATATTGTAAGGATATATGAGATGCTAGTCACCCTTTAGAGTCAAAGGCCTCAGAAAGAGGGGAGACCCAAGTGCTCTATTGAATAAAATTTAAACTGAGTGGCATCATGCTGTATCTTGATAATGTAAAATGTTTTTGTCAGTTTGACGACAACTTTTCTCAGCAGTGAAGACTTCCTTGGAAAAATACAGTATATGTTACTTGAGAATGAATTGTGTCCCATCAAGTAAAACTGTATATATGATGAAAGAAACTCTAAGTGGATTAAAATTTATAATACATGTAGGGCTTCATCTTTTCAATGATAGCTCATTAGGAATGCATACAGAGTACATTATCTGATACATAAACAAACAATAATTGTTAAAGGTGATATTCTTTTTTTCTTTGCTACAGCACAAAGTAGCTGGATGAGTGACAAATCTACAAATAAAGCTCCAAGCTCTGTTAAAACAGACACTAAGGCAGCTGCCAGTGTTCACCCATACTCTATGCCTAACAGAACAACCAGCAGGACAGGACCATGATGTTTGAGATCTGATATTGTTATACCCATATAACGTATAGTGTACCAGTATTGGACTGTCATGGCATCCAGTGTGATGCTGCCTTTCTTTGCAACAGTATTGGACTGTCACTGTCAAATACAACACCAATAGATCATCCATAAGAACAATAATGTACCATCAAAGGTTTCAGGAGTTTAATGTCGTATGATCAACTTACAACCTTTGTCAAAAGAAATGCAAAATTTTGGCATTCAGAAATTCTGCCCCTTCCTAGCATTACATTTTCCCCTGCCCTCACAATGTGAATGAAGCATTTTCCAACAAGACCTGTCAGGGACGTTTTCAAATGCAGCAAAACTGGGAATTGTTAATGAGATTATCAGCAATCACATGATCACAGTATCATGCACTTAAGAACAAAACTTGTTCAGTGTGGAGAGAATTGGCCCTCTTCCTCGAGGCCCAGCACTAATGACTACTGTAAAAAAAAAGGCTTTAATGCTCTGTAAGCCCCTCTTCCAGAGCCGTACGTAGTACATATCTGACTAGCTGAAATGACATAACAATTGCAAGTAAAAAGTAATTTGATTTTATCATGCATTGTTAATACTCTTTTTTTCTGTTTATATTTGATTAGAAATTGATATGTTTGTCTGACTGTCTGCAGAGGCAGCATGTGTAGGAGGGGGGCTCATCTCGTATACTAACCCAAGTACATACCCTTACCCAAATTTTCCAAACATAAGCTGGAGCTGTTTAAATGAAAAAAAGTATTACATAAAATAATTACACTATGACGATCCTGGTGAAACTATTTGAAAAGATTGCATGTCTGAATTTTTGCCAACTAATTTTAAGCTTCACTGCTGTGCTGCACTGTTGATGCTGAAATGTGAGGAGAGTAAACCCACCTTCCCCCACCCCCTCTAAATTATCACCAGGAGGGGCTGTAGACTGCCCAATCCACCATCTGTGGTCTGGTTAACTCCTCTTCTACTATCTAACTGTCTTAGCTTGTCAGTTCTGCATTCTTTTACAAAGTCCTTTAGAATATTTCTTAATAAAATACAAGAGAGCTCAAGACACAGTCAGTGGGTCAGCCCTCCTCTTGATATCCTACTCCAAGACTATTACAGACAAACAAATATTAAGAATTATTTAATACAATAAATATCTCAACCATCACTTCATTTGACAAATGGTTGACCCTTATACCCCAATTTGACCTACTTAATGCCAAATGATCTTTAACCCTTTAAATCCCATGAGTGACCAAGACAGAATTTCTCCTTACAATATCAATACAATATCAAGCAGATAAGTGATGAGAATAAAGAGAACTATCAATTTGGGGATAATTAGTTGATCCAATACTAAATTCTCTGAACTAACATAAGAAGAATTGTATGGTTGACAGTAAGGAGAATAACAAATTTGATCTGGGAGTTAAAGGGTTAAATAGTGCCCCAAAATCTTACAAAAATTGAATAATCGAATAAGAGTAGTATAACGTTCCCGTAAAGTGAAGCTCACTTAACCCTTTAACTCCCAAGATCTCATTAGTAATTCTCCTTATTGTCTGCCATACCGTTCTTGTGATGTTAGTTTGGAGAATTGAGTGTTGGATCAACGTATAATCCCCTAGCTGATATTTTTCTTTATTCTCATCACTGTTTACTCGATATTGTATCAATATTGTATGGAGAAATTCTATCTTGGTCACTCATGGGAGTTAGAGGTTAAATTTTATATGATTCTTCGGCAATTCTCTTTGCGTTTTCGGTGAGCCTTGTTTCGTTTTCAATATCGGAGCCTTGTCTCGTCTTCGGCAAGCCTTTTTACGTATTCGCTGAGTCTCGTTGCGCCTTCGGTGATCCTTAGCTCGTACAGGGGCTATCACCTATCTTAACAGCAACCTGCCCGATTGACAACATAGTTGTGGATCTGACGTCTTCTGACTTTATCTGGGGCGCAGGACGAACGTAGGTTAGGGTGTTGTGACGGGGAAAGCGATAAATGAGCCACAGCTTGGGGACAAAAATACAAAGGACTGTACCAGTAGCGGCGACTAAATTGGTCTTACATGCGAACACTGTCAAACTTGGGCCCTTTATAAGAGACCATCCTGGGTAAAATGTGGCAAAAGTGACGGTAAACACAGTCAGTGAGAACGCTAAGTGTTTGGCTTCGTCAAATTTCTGCTTATGTGGGAGACCTTTAGTACTGTAGGCAACCACCATAGCGCCAACAATAATTAGCGATAAAATAATTGCACTCATATAACGTAACGCCATTCCAACGTTGGTTTGATAAGGTGTGCAAATACCGTAAATTATCAACCTCGATATAATGTACTTTTCAAATATAGGAGGGTCTGAAATTATCCAAATGATCGAGATAAAAACGGGAAGAATCCACACGAATACCACGATTATGTACACCAATTTCATGTCGTGGGTAGCCGGTGGTGTGGGTGGCTTCAGGAGAAGGCGGATGCGATAAACCTTAAGGAATTGCACCAAGGCTGCAGCCGTGTATATCACGTAAAACGAAGGAGGGAGCATGCGACAAGTCAGATCGGACACCTTGGTGAGGTGGACTAAATTAAAAATATACGACAAAAGTATCACCACTAAGAAAGCATAGTTAAGAAATCCGCCCGTTTCTTGGATTATTGGAGTTTTACGATGTTGCAAGACAATTGCCAGGATAACTAATGTAAGAAGTACGCAGAAGGCTGAAAGGGCAGAGAGTGCCACGCCCCACGGTTCATCCCATTCAATATACTCAATGGGCACCTCATCACACTTTGTGTTGTTTTCATTGGATATGTATCCTTTGGGACAACTCTTGCATTCGGTGCTGCCTGATCGTTCGCTTACGGTGTCTTTATCGCACGGGACACACTCCCAGAAGCACTGATTAGGGATACTTCGGTAAGTTCCAGAAGGACAGATCTCTCCGCAAGTGGTGCGCGGTTTAATACCTCTGTGCCATTGCACTAAATCATCTTGTAGCCTTAGTCCCTGTGCATGCGCATTTCCTTCATCCCACGTTCCAATTTGAACGAGCTTAAACCCATCCTTCTCGGTCTCCTGAAGATTATAAATATCGTAAGCTGCCTGAACCCGCCCATTTCGGAAGTCAATATAGCCAGTAAGCCCTGTGAATGAAACCTTTTTTAGGCTTGTCAATAGATCATCGGGACGGACGTGGGCGTGACAGTTAAGTATCTCACCCAGTCCATTCGCGACTGAGTATACCGCATCTCTCACATAGGCTGCGCCTGCGTTGTGGTAATCTCGTTTGTATCTTTCCGGGCTGACTCTTTCATGGCCTGAACAGGGTTTAAACTGAGCATGCGTCGAATTAGATATTGAACAGTTGAACTCCATTTCCCAAAATTCATTCCACCAAGCCCCTCTTCGCAAAAGAGGCGTCATTTCTGTGACGTGTTTTTCAAATTCTTCAAACCTATGTGTGTGGAATCCAAATCCTATTGCGCCTTGTATAATCGGCTTAAAGCGAGGTTGAAGAATCAGTGAAGATTCTGACCACCCGTCACTCGCGATCCAGGTCCTCCCGGTCAAACCTTGCTTCACTGCTTCTTCAAAGACCTTTATCGCTTGAGGTGATAAACTGTATAATATTATAATCTGAACTTGACCCATGTTTTTCAGTTGACTGATCATGGTCTGTATTTGGGTTTCCGAGTCGTGAACAGGGAACAGTTCTTGTAACACAATACAGATTCCAGTTTCGTTGGCCGCGGTAGCGAAAGCGTCAACGCCACTACGACCGTACCAGTCATCCACCCCGATGACTGCCACACAGGTCCACCCATAGTGCGCAATCAGTTCTGCCATAGCTTGTGATTGGAAGGTATCTACTGGAACAGTGCGAAAAAACGATGTAAACTCCGCTCCCGCTAATTCAGCGCTTGACGCCCCGTAGCTTATTTGCGGTACATCTTGTACTTGGAGTACATTTGCCACGTTGACAGAAACACGAGAATCCAGTCCTCCAATGACTGCTATTACAGTTGCTTCCTTTGATGGCGCGACTTCCGCACGACAAGTGTTTGTCACAGAGAAGCGTGGGTCAAGTTTAAGTGCATTCTCGTAAACAAAATCCGACGCTATAGAAATGCCTTCTTGTTCGTTGCCGCACGTATCGCGAATGTCGTAGCCCAACGTCACATTTTGAAGAATTGTGCCATTTCTATTTATTTCATCGACGGCGTATATCATGGCCTCTGATAGAAGCAACACTCGGGAGCGAAGATCCGTACATGATGACGACGATCCCTGACCGTTCTTGAATAAATGGAGAGGAAATATTCCACCTAAATTTATGTCACCGTCTTTGAATATTCTCTCTTGAACATGGCTTTGGATGGAAACCGTGATTCCGGTAAATACACCAATACACAGAATGAAGAAAGAGCTGAGAAGACCTTGATGGTTCATTACTGTCGACCTCGATCAATGACGCGACAAAAGTTTTAAAATTAGTACGAATCATTAACTTGCAGATTAATCTTAAAACAATTCCGTTTAACCCATCCGGTTGCTTAGGCTCTTTGTTACAAATTTAGGTGCGTGTGGGTGCCATTCTCACTTCACGTGGCGAACTCAGCGAAACTGAAGTAAAGTAAACAACGTTTTGCTTCTTAAAAGTAACATGCTATTACGAACGTGAGTACCTACAGCCAAATACTCGTAATGGCTGTATTTACATGAAAGTGTTCGTGACTGTCAATTGGCCTTTGATGTAATTTGATGACATGCAACAGTTCACTTTCGTGATCATTACGTCTTTAACTAAGAGTTATATGACAATAATTTGAAGACAGGGTATGAGTCACGATTTTTTGGGTATTTCGAATAAAATTGAAATAAATTGTGAACGGAAATTTCTTTAAAGGTGGTGAAATTCTTTAAAAGAATTGCGGTGCCGCGTCGGTGGGGGTTCTTGAAAGGTAATCTGGTTTTATCGACTGAATCGATGATGCAAGTTAGCCACCGTAAAGAGTTTCTTAAGCTAACATTTCAAGCATTAGCCCTTCCGGTTATTCGCTCAAACGAATAGCTATTAAATGCTTCAAATGTCGAATGTTAGCTTTAGAAACTCTTTACGGTGGTTAATTTGCATCATAAAGCCAAATTACCTTAAGAAAGAAAATTTGCGGATCGCCAGCTTAAAATTTTCAAGTTGAATTATTCCGGTTTCGCATCGTGCTAAACATCACGTTCTTTGTTCAATATTTCCTGTTTGTAATTAAAGACCGTTTACTTTCATTAAGACCTTTTCTCTTTCTATGGCGGTTTAATCGTGCCTGTTTTCCTTTTCTTTTGATCAACTCAAAAATGAAAATCTTTTTTACATGGCCAAATTTTATTAAAAAAAACAAAGAAAACAAAAAAAAAACACGATAAGTTGATAGAGCATTCACAAAATTGATATGCTTGAAGTTTGAATCCTCAGTAGCGACCAATTATCTTTCTTTGCACAACGATATCGACAAATATTTGAGCTCATCTTTCTAAAAATATATGACGAAAGGGGGAACGTTTCTAAAGAAACTATAGTTCTGCATCGGTGGGGGTATATGTAAATTGGCTACCGTAAAGAATCCCCGTTTCAAGCGTTTGCTCTTCGTCAGAGCGGCATGATATATAGAGCAGTATATTGTTGACAAAAGATTTCACTAATGCATGAGACGTCTCCGAGACAGTGTATATTATCTTATGCTAATTTTTTTTTTTTTTTTTTTTTTTTTCACTGTTTGCCATTTAAGTAAGCGGTAAGCAGTTCAAGGCTAATCTTAATAGGAAAGTATTCCTTGAATGTTTTTGCAGTCTGATAGTCCATTCCGGATAAATATTTCATTGCGAACATTTCCTCTCCGCTATCACTTACGCAACATATCCATCTTTAGCCATCAACTTTTTCCGTGCCTTAAAAAATTAAAGAAAGGAACTCAGGAAATAAATGGATTTCCCTTCCTCTCTGTCTCTCTCTCCCACTTGGTATCACCTATGTCGCAATTATTCAAATCTCATTGGCTGCAAGAAGTGTGTACGTCACTAGTCTGAAAGCTCAGGTTTTCGCGCCAAAAACGTAGCTGCTTTAGCCTCGTTTCAGAACGGTTTCTATGATGTATATTTGTCCAAAGGCGTCGTAAATCGGAAAGCTTTTACGGTTGTCGCTAGCTGGATAAAGAGAGGAACACAAAGGTAAGATTAATTTTGGGAAATTTCAGAGAAGATTTAAAGAATCTGTAAAATTTTCCAGATTTTTGGAATCAGAGTTTTGGAAACAAGCCTCCAATTTCGACCTAAAAAAGCATACGGATCATTGCACTTTATTAAGAAATATTTCTTAACTGCATACAAACAAAAGCTGAATATTTATTGTTGAATTTCAGCACTAATAGGAAAGTGTAGGTGTCATGCTTGTAATTGGACAGTGTAATAGGACAGTTAAAGGGACAATAAACACGTCATGCCTGTGTAAGTGGACAGAACGCGTCATGTGCGCGCACTGTTGTCGCGCATTTTGCCGAGTTAATGTTGTTGTTTTTTTATGAAAATGTATAACCAATTTCTAGTTTCTTTCTCAAACTAAGTTGTCATAGTTTTGTTTAATTGGCTACAGGACTTTGTCATTCAATTCTGTCTGTAATCATACTCATTATTAACAAATCAGACTTGTATGGTTACAGATTGAATTGCACCCCACCTGGTCCTATTATGATTATTAACTGTTATAATGCTGACCTCATCTATGCCTCTGTCTTCCAATAGATCATGGGTAAGAACCAAAAAAAATTATGTATGATTCAGCTTACCATACAATCAAGATAGTGCAGATAGTATAGTGTCCTATACTTCAGGGCTCACTGTCATTTTAGACCCTTTAACAGACTTCTACCCACTTGTTACCTTAATGATCTGATAAGTTATGGTATGGAATCAATGGAGTCTCATTTGACTAGCTGATCAAAGTGATTTTGAGCACAATGCATGGACCTATAGGTTACCTTGGAAGGGGACACTTTTCAAGTTTCTGTTCTCAGTTTCAATATTTTTGCACTCAATTTCACCTTTCTGCATTGTTTGGGATCAACTAATAATTGCTCTCTGAAAACACTGCCCTTGCCAAAACTTCTGCATGCTAGAATGTTAAGGCATGTAGATACACTTTTTATAGACAAATTGGCATCCCACTAATGATTCCTTTATATCTAATTCAGTTGTATCAATTCAGTATGAAATTGCTTGACACATTCCACCAATTAATCATAAACTTTTTAGTTTCTGAAGAAAGCATAGTAGTTACATTTTTTTCAACAGTACGGACTAAGGATAAAGCTGATTTCCTTGCTGCTGATTTTGGAATATCTAAGTAGCTTTTGAGGTAAGTTCTTAATGTTTTTATCAGTGCTCTCGATCATTAATAAGGCAATTTTTTGGATTAAGCTTATAGCCCCCCCTGCTGAATAATTTGTAGAAAATATAGCAGGGTATGTCAAGTCATATTTTAGGATTTAGTGTTTTGATATTATTGTTGTCATTCAATTTGTTTCTCACAGCTTGTATATCTCTAACTGTTAATTAATTCAAGCTTAATTTTCATAAATATCTCAACATATTAAGTGAGACAAGTAAAATGGACCAAGGAGTATTTATTTATTGTTTTTTTTTAACAAGAACTATTTGTCCTTATTGATTTAATGCATTGTATAATATACTTTATACAAATTTTTTTACCTTGCCTAATTTCTAATTTAAGTCATTATGCAAGCTGCTTTTTTAAGATTATTTATAGCCATTGAAATAGAGTCGTCTAAACAAAATCTGGGAACTCTGGTGCAACATTTGCTAAAATCAAACAAAAAACGAATCTAGAAAACATAAGATCAAATTTCAGAAAATATATGAATTCACAATACAATCAACTGTAAATTCATGTGACTCCACCGTGTTTGTCAACTGAGAATTTGACTTAGTATAAGCAAACAGGTCACTGTACTTTTTAAAAGTTCATAAATAAACAAAATTGATTCCATCATTTCCATAAGCAAGTGAAAAAATAGACCATGTTTGCTCCTGTCTAATTTTCTTTTTGCTTTAGAAAAGTATGAGACTGAGCAGATAGTTCTTACTTAAAAGTTTGACCTATTATGTGCAGGTTACTTGTACTTCCTCTAAGCTTTGGTCAATGACGCAAACCACGGTACCGCTCAAATTGAAAAAAAAAGGAACATTTTTTAACCAGGGGTACTGCCAATAATATGTCTTTAGTGTTATTGCATTTTTGATGAAATTATGGACTTTCCCATCGCCAGTCAAGCTCAGAATATGACGATTTTGAGAGGAGCGGTTTGTGATTTACGCCTTTCTTTTTGAACGTATCAGGGCGTGTAGACTTGGCCGTTATATATCTTGACGTTTGTAGTCAAAGATTCGCGTGAAATTTGCACTGGAATCACAACACCACTGGATGAAGAGCCATCCAACGTTATGACTTCTTTAGTTTCGCCAGTACTTACAAAGGTTCTGTCACCTCTTGACAACTTAACTGAGGTCTGCCGAGTAGTCCACGTCTTTCCATCATGTATCTCGACTTTTGGTGACGAAGAAATGTCTTTTATTTCAATGGGAATGACTGCGCTGCCACTAGATGAGACCCCTCCTAATTTTACAACCTGACGTGCCTCACCGGCATGGAAAAAAATCCTTTCTTTCTCTGCAGGCGATATACTTGTATTTGCGCGAGTTATCCAGTTCTCACCGTTATGTATGACGACTCCAGAAGAAGAAGAAACTTGTTTCGGTTCAACGGGAATTACAACGCTGTCGGAGGAATGAGCTCCATCTGACTTTAAAACTTGGTTTGTTTCCCTTGATCGAACAAACCCTGTTTTTCCCGCAGGTAATTCAGTCAGATAATGCCTTATCCCCTGCTCATCTTTGTTATTTCCAGTTGCGAAGGCTGCATCTTGAATCTGAATGAAGAAGGTGTTGTCAGTGCCCCTCAGAGGCACATTTGAATTTTTCGGTAACACATCAGATCCTGTCATTGAATGCATTTCCTGGGTTCTAGAAAGTGATCTAAGTTTTTCCAATGACTCCTTTAAAGGTTGTGGTGCTTGTGATCGCCAATCTTCGTTTCCTTTATCCTCCACTTTCCATTCATCCGTTAACTCTCTCTTTTGGGTAAGTGGTAATTCACGACTTTGTAATTCAATGACATTTTTAGGGCTCTTCATATGCCTAACCATCTCAGATGACAAGGCATTCCCACCGTTAGTAGAATGTGTATCCTTTATGAAGTAATTTTTCGATGGCTTGATGTCTTTGACTTCTGTGGTGAAATTGCATTGATTAAAGTCGGGAATGACAAGTCTGCCAGGGCTGGATTTGTCGAGCTTTTTCTCGGGCTGTGTATCTTGGTTGTTAAGAAACTGAGTTTTATCTGCTGACAGCCTGTTTGCCTGGAGAGGTGGTTCTGATCTGACCTCTTCCTGAGTAAGTACCTGTGTTATCCACTCTTCAGTTTTGATTTTGTCGACTTTGGGCGATACCTTAATGTCTTTGACGTCTGTGGTGAAAGTGCTTCCATTAAAGTCGGGAATGACAAGTCTCCCAAGGCTGGATTTGTCGAGCTTTTTCTCGGGCTGTGTATCTTGGTTGTGAAGAGACTGCATTTTTTCTGCTGACAGCTTGTTTGCCTGGAAAGGTGGTTCTGATCTGATCTCTTCTTGAGTAACTTCCTGTGTTACCCACTCTTCAGTTTTGAGTTTCTCGACTTTGGGTGATGGCTTAGTCTCTTTGACCTCGGTGGTAAAAGTGCTTTGATTAAAGGTGGGAATGACAAGTCTGCCAGGGCTGGATTTGTCAAGCTTATTCTCGGGTTGTGTATCTTGGTTGTGAAGAAATTGCACTTTATCTGCTGACAGCCTGTTTCCCTGGAGAGGTGGTTCTGATCTGACTTCTTCCTGGGTAACAACCTGTGTTACCCACTCTTCAGTTTTTAATTTCTTGACTTTGAGCGATGTCTTATTGTCTTTGACTTCTGAAGTGAAAGTGCTTTGGTTAAAGTCAGGAATGACAAGTCTGCCAGGGCTGGATTTTTGGAGATTTTTCTCGGGCTGTGCATCTTGGTTTTGAAGAAATTGCATTTTATCTCCTGGCAGCCTGTTTGCCTGGGGAGGTGGTTCTGATCTGACCTCTTCCTGAGAAACTACCTGTGTTACCCACTCTTTAGTTTTGAGAAGGTCGACTTTGGGCGATGGCTTAGTGTCTTTGACCTGTGTGGTGAAAGTACTTTGATTAAAGTCGGGAATGATAACTCTTCGAGGGCTGGATTTGTCAAGATTATTCTTGGGCTGTGTATCTTGGTTGCGAAGAAATTGCATTTTATCTGCTGAGAGCCTGTTTGCTTGGAAAGGTGGTTCTGATCTGACTTCTTCCTGGGTAACAACCTGTGTTACCCACTCTTCAGTTTGGAGTTTCTGGACTTTGAGAGATGTCTTATTGTCTTTGACTTCTGTAGTGAAAGTGCTTTGGTTAAAGTCGGGAATGACAAGTCTGCCAGGGCTGGATTTTTCGAGATTTTTCTCGGGCTGTGCATCTTGGTTGTGAAGAAACTGCATTTTATCTGCTGGCAGCCTGTTTGCCTGGGGAGGTGGTTGAGATCTGACTTCTTCCCGAGTATCTACCTGTGTTTCCCACTCTTCAGTTTTGAGTTTCTCAATCTTGGGTGATAACTTACTCTCTTTGAGCTCTGTGGTGAAAGTTCTTTCATTAAAGTCAGGAATGACAAGTTTGCCAAGGCTGGATTTGTCGAGCTTTTTCTCGGGCTGTGTATCGTCGTTGTGAAGAAATTGCATTTTATCTGCTGACAGCCTGTTTGCCTGGAGAGGTGGTTCTGATCTGATCTCTTCTTGAGTAAGTACCTGTGTTAGCCACTCTGCAGTTTTGAGTTTGTCGCCTTTGGGCGATGGCTCAGTCTCTTTGACCTGTGCGGTAGAAGTGCTTTGATAAAAGTCGGGAATGACAAGTCTGCTAGGGCTAGATTTCTTGAACTTTTTCTCGGCTTGTGTATCTTGGTTGTGAAGAAATTGCATTTTATCTCCGGATAGCCTGTTTGCCAGAAGGGGTGGTTCTGATCTGACTTCTTCCTGAGTAACTACCTGTGTTACCCACTCTTCAGTTTTGAGTTTGTTGACTTTGGGTGATAGCTTAGTCTCTTTGCCCTCTGTGGTGAAAGTGCTTTGGCTAAATTCGGGAATAATAAGTCTACCAGGACTGGATTTGTCGAGCTTTTTCTCGGGCTGTGTATCTTGGTTCTGAAGAAATTGCATTTTATCTGCTGACAGCCTGTTTGCCTGCAAAGGTGATTCTGATCTGACCTCTTCCTGAGTTACTACCTGTGTTACCCATTCTTCCGTTTTGAGTTTGTCGACTTTGGGTGATGGCTTAGTCTCT
Source organism: Pocillopora damicornis (assembly GCF_964200805.1). Lineage (NCBI taxonomy): Eukaryota > Metazoa > Cnidaria > Anthozoa > Scleractinia > Pocilloporidae > Pocillopora > Pocillopora damicornis. The sequence goes on from NC_142680.1 coordinate 3,529,040, forward strand.
TTGACCTTTGAGGTAAAGGTGCTTTGATTAAAGTCGGGAATGACAAGTCTACCAGGGCTGGATTTGTCGAGCTTTTTCTCGGGCTGTGTATCTTGGTTGTGAAGAAATTCTATTTTATCTGCTGACAGCCTGTTTGCTTGGAGAGGTGCCTCTGATCTGACTTTTTCTTGAGTAACCACTTGTGTTACCCACTCTTCACTATTGAGTTTGTCGACTTTGGGCGATAACTTAGTCTCTTTAACCTCTGTGGTGAACGTGCTTTGACTAAAGTCAGGAATAACAAGTCTTCCAGGGCTAGATTTCTCGAATGTTTTGTCAGGCTGTGTATCATCGTTGTGAAGAAATTGCATTTTATCCGCTGACAGCCTGTTTGCGTGGAGTGGTGGCTCTGATCTGATCTCCTCTTGAGTAAGTACCTGAGTTACCCACTCTTCAGCTTTGCGTTTGTCGACTTTGGGCGATGGCTCAGTCTCTTTGACCTGTGCGGTGAGAGTACTTTGATTAAAGTTGGGAATGACAAGTCTGCCAGGACTAGATTTGTCGAGCATTTTCTCGGGCTGTGTATCTTGGTTGTGAAGAAATTGCATTTTATCTGCTGACAAGCTGTTTGCATGTAGAGGTGGTTCTGATCTGACCTCTTCCTGAGTTACTACCTGTGTTAGCCACTCTTCAGTTTTGAGTTTGTCGACTTTGCGCGATGGCTTAGTCTCTTTGACCTCTGAGGTGAAAGTGCTTTGATTAAAGTCGGGAATGACAAGTTTCCCAGGGGTCGATTTGTCGAACGTTTTCTCGGGGTGCGTATCTTGGTTGTGAAGAAATTGCATTTTATCTGCTGACAGCTTGTTTGCCTGCAGAGGTGGCTCTGATCTGACTTCTTCCTGAATAACAACCTCTGTTACCCAGTCTTCACTTTTTATGTCGTCGACTTTGAGCGATGGCTTAGTGTGTTGGGCTTCTGTGGTGGAAGCGCTTTGATTAAAGTCGGAAATGACAAGTCTGCTAGGGCTAGATTTCTTGAACGTTTTCTCAGCTTGTGTATCTTGGTTGTGAAGAAATTGCACTTTATCTCCGGACAGCCTGTTTGCCAGAAGGGGTGGTTCTGATCTGACCTCTTCCTTAGTAACTAACTGTGTTACCCACTCTTCAGTTTTGAGTTTGTTGACTTTTGGTGATGGCTCAGTCTCTTTGCCCTCTGTGGTGAAAGTGCTTTGGCTAAATTCGGGAATAACAAGTCCGCTAGGACTAGATTTGTCGAGCTTTTTCTCGGACTGTGTAACTTGGTTGTGAAGAAATTCTATTTTATCTGCTGATAGCTTGTTTGCTTGGAGAGGTGGTTCTGATCTGACATCTTCCTGAGTTACTACCTGTGTCAGCCACTCTTCAGTTTTGAGTTTGTCGACTTTGAGCGATGGCTTAGTCTCTTTGACCTCTGAGGTGAAAGTGCTTTGATTAAAGTCGGGAATGACCAGTTTCCCAGGGTTCGATTTGTCGAACGTTTTCTCGGGGTGCGTATCTTGGTTGTGAAGAAATTGCATTTTGTCTGCTAACAGCCTGTTTGCGTGGAGTGGTTGCTCTGATCTGATCTCCTCTTGAGTAAGTACCTGAGTTACCCACTCTTCAGCTTTGAGTTTGTTGACTTTAGGCGATGGCTCAGTCTCTTTGACCTGTGCGTTGAAAGTACTTTCCTGAAAGTCGGGAATGACAAGTTTGCCAGGACTAGATTTGTCGAGCTTTTTCTCGGGCTGTGTATCTTGGTTGTGAAGAAATTGCATTTTATCTGCTGACAATTTTTTTGCCTGTAGAGGTGGTTCTGATCTGACCTCTTCCTGAGTTACTACCTGTGTTAGCCACCCTTCAGTTTTGAGTTTGGGCGATGGCCCAGTCTCTTTGACTTGTGCGGTGAAAGTACTTTGATTAAAGTCGGGAATGACAAGTCTGCCAGGACTAGATTTATCGAGCATTTTCTCGGGCTGTGTATCTTGGTTGTGAAGAAATTGCATTTTATCTGCTGACAGCCTGTTTGCATGTAGAGGTGGTTCTGATCTGACCTCTTCCTGAGTTACTACCTGTGTTAGCCACTCTTCAGTTTTGAGTTTGTCGACTTTGGGCGATGGCTTAGTCTCTTTGACCTCTGAGGTGAAAGTGCTTTGATTAAAGTCGGGAATGACAAGTTTCCCAGGGTTCGATTTGTCGAACGTTTTCTCGGGGTGCGTATCTTGGTTGTGAAGAAATTGCATTTTATCTGCTGACAGCCTGTTTGCCTTCAGAGGTGGTTCTGATCTGACTTCTTCCTGAATAACAACCTCTGTTACCCAGTCTTTACCTTTTAGTTCGTTAACTTTGAGCGATGACGTAGTGTCTTGGGCTTCCGTGGTGGAAGTGCTTTGATTGAAGTCGGGAATGACAAGTCTGCCAGGGCTAGATTTCTTGAACTTTTTCTCAGCTTGTGTATCTTGGTTGTGAAGAGATTGCACTTTATCTCCGGATAGCCTGTTTGCCATAAGGGGTGGTTCTGATCTGACTTCTTCCTGAGTAACTACCTGTGTTAGCCACTCTTCAGTTTTGAGTTTGTTGACTTTGGGCGATGGCTTAGTCTCTTTGCCCTCTGTGGTGAAAGTGCTTTGGCTAAATTCGGGAATAACAAGTCTACCAGGACTGGATTTGTCGAGCTTTTTCTCGGGCTGTGTATCTTGGTTGTGAAGATATTCTATTTTATCTGCTGATAACTTGTTTGCTTGGAGAGGTGGTTCTGATCTCACTTTTTCCTGAGTAACTACTTGTGTTACCCACTCTTCAGTTTGGAGTTTCTCGACTTTGGGCGATGGCTTAGTCGCATTGGCCTCCGTGGTGAAAGTGCTTTGGTTAAATTCGGGAATGACAAGTCTACCAGGGCTAGATTTCTCGAACTTTTTCTCGGGCAGTGTATCTTGGTTATGAATAAATTGCATTTTATTTGTTGACTGCCTGTTTGCTTCTAGAGGTGGCTCTGATCTGACTTTTTCCTGAGTAACCTCTTGTGTTACCCACTCTTCACTTTTGAGTTTGTCGACTTTGGGCGATAACGTAGTCTCTTTGACCTCTGTGGTGAATGTGCTTTGACTAAAGTCGGGAATAATAAGTCTTCCGGGGCTAGATTTCTCGAATGTTATCTCGGGCTGTGTATCTTGGTTGTAAAGAAATTGCATTTTATCTGCTGACAGCCTGTTTGCCTGCAGAGGTGGTTCTGATCTGACTTCTTCCTGAGTTACTACCTGTGTTACCCACTCTTCAGTTTTGAGTTTGTCGACTTTGGGTGATGGCTTAGTCTCTTTGACCTTTGAGGTAAAGGTGCTTTGATTAAAGTCGGGAATGACAAGTCTACCAGGGCTGGATTTGTCGAGCTTTTTCTCGGGCTGTGTATCTTGGTTGTGAAGAAATTCTATTTTATCTGCTGACAGCCTGTTTGCTTGGAGAGGTGCCTCTGATCTGACTTTTTCCTGAGTAACTACTTGTGTTACCCACTCTTCACTTTTGATTTTGTCGACTTTGGGCGATAACTTAGTCTCTTTGACCTCTGTGATTAAAGTGCTTTGACTAAAGTCAGGAAAAACAAGTCTTCCAGGGCTAGATTTCTCGAACGTTTTGTCAGGCTGTCTATTATCTTTGTGAAGAAATTGCATTTTATCTGCTGACAGCCTGTTTGCGTGGAGTGGTGGCTCTGATCTGATCTCCTCTTGAGTAAGTACCTGAGTTACCCACTCTTCAGCTTTGAGTTTGTCGACTTTGGGCGATAGCTCAGTCTCTTTGACCTGTGCGGTGAAAGTCCTTTGATTAAAGTCGGGAATGACAAGTCTGCCAGGACTAGATTTATCGAACGTTTTGTCAGGCTGTGTATCATCTTTGTGAAGAAATTGCATTTTATCTGCTGACAGCCTGTTTGCTTGGAGAGGTGCCTCTGATCTGACTTTTTCCTGAGTAACCACTTGTGTTACCCACTCTTCACTTTTGATTTTGTCGACTTTGGGCGATAACTTAGTCTCTTTGACCTCTGTGGTGAAAGTGCTTTGACTAAAGTCGGGAATAACAAGTCTACCAGGGCTAGATTTCTCGAATGTTTTGTCAGGCTGTGTATTATCTTTGTGAAGAAATTGCATTTTATCTGGTGACAGGCTGTTTGCATGTAGAAGTGGTTCTGATCTGACCTCTTCCTGAGTTACTACCTGTGTTAGCCACTCTTCAGTTTTGAGTTTGTCGACTTTGGGCGATGGCTTAGTCTCTTTGATCTCTGAGGTGAAAGTGCTTTGATTAAAGTCGGGAATGACAAGTTTCCCAGGGTTCGATTTGTCGAACGTCTTCTCGGGGTGCGTATCTTGGTTGTGAAAAAATTGCATTTTATCTGCTGACAGCCTGTTTGCCTTCAGAGGTGGTTCTGATCTGACTTCTTCCTGAATAACAACCTCTGTTACCCAGCCTTCACTTTTTAGTTCGTCAACTTTGAGCGATGGCTTAGTGTCTTGGGCTTCCGTGGTGGAAGTGCTTTGATTAAAGTCGGGAATGACAAGTCTGCCAGGGCTAGATTTCTTGAACTTTTTCTCGGCTTCTGTATCTTGGTTGTAAAGAAATTGCATTTTATCCCCGGACAGCCTGTTTGCCTGTAGAGGTGGTTCTGATCTGACTTCTTCCTGAGTAACTACCTGTGTTAGCCACTCTTCAGTTTTGAGTTTGTCGACTTTGGGTGATGGCTTAGTCTCTTTGACCTCTGAGGTGAAAGTGCTTTGATTAAAGTCGGGAATGACAAGTTTCCCAGGGGTCAATTTGTCGAACGTTTTCTCGAGGTGCGTATCTTGGTTGTGAAGAAATTGCATTTTATCTGCTGACAGCTTGTTTGTCTGCAGAGGTGGCTCTGATCTGACTTCCTCCTGAATAACAACCTCTGTTACCCAGTCTTCACTTTTTAGTTCGTCGACTTCGAGCGATGGCTTAGTGTCTTTGGCTTCTGTGGTGGAAGTTCTTTGATTAAAGTCGGGAATGAGAAGTCTGCCAGGGCTAGATTTCTTGAACTTTTTCTCGGCTTGTGTATCTTGGTTGTGAAGAAATTGCTTTTTATCTCCGGACAGCCTGTTTACCAGAGGGGGTGGTTCTGATCTGACTTCTTCCTGAGTAACTACCTGTGTTACCCACTCTTCAGTTTTGCGTTTGTTGACTTTGGGCGATAGCTTAGTCTCTTTGCCCTCTGTAGTGAAAGTGCTTTGGCTAAATTCGGGAATAACAAGTCTACCAGGACTGGATTTGTCGAGCTTTTTCTCGGGCTGTGTATCTTGGTTGTGAAGAAATTTCATTTTATCTGCGGACAGCCTGCTTGCATGTAGAGGTGGTTCTGATCTGACCTGTTCCTGAGTTATTACCTGTGTGAGCCACTCTTCAGTTTTGAGTTTGTCGACTTTGGGCGATGGCTTAGTCTCTTTGATCTCTGAGGTGAAAGTGGTTTGATTAAAGTCGGGAATGACAAGTTTCCCAGGGTTCGATTTGTTGATCGTTTTCTCGGGGTGCGTATCTTGGTTATGAAGAAATTGCATTTTATCTGCTGACAGCTTGTTTGCCTTCAGAGGTGGTTCTGATCTGACTTCTTCCTGAATAACAACCTCTGTTACCGAGTCTTCACTTTTTAGTTCGTCGACTTTGAGCGATGACGTAGTGTCTTGGGCTTCCGTGGTGGAAGTGCTTTGATTAAAGTCGGGAATGACAAGTCTGCCAGGGCTAGATTTATCGACCTTTTTCTCGGGCTGTGTATCTTGGTTGTGAAGAAATTGCATTTTATCTGAGGACAGCCTGTTTGCCTGTAGAGGTGGTTCTGATCTCACCTCTTCCTGAGTTACTACCTGTGTTAGCCACTCTTCAGTTTTGAGTTTGTCGACTTTGGGTGATGGCTTAGTCTCTTTGACCTCTGAGGTGAAAGTGGTTTGATTAAAGTCGGGAATGACAAGTTTCCCAGGGTTCGATTTGTCGAATGTTTTCTCGGGGTACGTATCTTGGTTGTGAAAAAATTGCATTTTATCTGCTGACAGCCTGTTTGCCTTCAGAGGTGGCTCTGATCTGACTTCTTTCTGAATAACAACCTCTGTTACCCAGTCTTCACTTTTTAGTTCGTCGACTTTGAGCGATGGCTTAGTGTCTTGGGCTTCCGTGGCGGAAGTGCTTTGATTGAAGTCGGGAATGACAAGTCTGCCAGGGCTAGATTTCTTGAACTTTTTCTCGGCTTGTGTATCTTGGTTGTGAAGAAATTGCATTTTATCTCCGGACAGCCTGCTTGCCATAAGGGGTGGTTCTGATCTGACTTCTTCCTGAGTAACTACCTGTGTTACCCACTCTTCAGTTTTGAGTTTGTTGACTTTGGGCGATGGCTTAGTCTCTTTGCCCTCTGTGGTGAAAGTGCTTTGGATAAATTCGGGAATAACAAGTCTACCAGGACTGGATTCGTCGAGCTTTTTCTCGGGCTGTGTATTTTGGTTGTGAAGAAATTGCATTTTATCTGCTGACAGCCTGTTTGCCTGTAGAGGTGGTTCTGGTCTTACCTCTTCCGGAATTACTACCTGTGTTAGCCACTCTTCAGTTTTGAGTTTGTCGACTTTGGGCGATGGCTTAGTCTCTTTGATGTCTGAGGTGAAAGTGCTTTGATTAAAGTCGGGAATGACAAGTTTCCCAGGGGTCGATTTCTCGAACGTTTTCTCGAGGTGCGTATCTTGCTTGTGAAGAAATTGCATTTTATCTGCTGACAGCTTGTTTGCCTGCAGAGGTGGTTCTGATCTGACTTCTTCCTGAATAACAACCTTTGTTACATAGTCTTCACTTTTTAGTTCGTCGACTTTGAGCGATGGCTTAGTGTCTTTGACTTCTGTGGTGGAAGTGCTTTGATTAAAGTCGGGAATGACAAGTCTGCCAGGGCTAGATTTCTTGAACTTTTTCTCAGCTTGTGTATCTTGGTTGTGAAGAAATTGCATTTTATCGGATGACAGCCTGTTTGCCAGAAGGGGTTGTTCTGATCTGACTTCTTCCTGAATAACTACCTGTGTTACCCACTCTTCACTTTTGAGTTTGTTGACTTTGGGCGATGGCTTAGTCTCTTTGCCCTCTGCGGTGAAAGTGCTTTGGCTAAATTCGGAAATAACAAGTCTACCAGGACTGGATTTGTCGAGCTTTTTCTCGGGCTGTGTATCTTGGTTGTGAAGAAATTGCATTTTATCTGCTGACAGCCTGTTTGCTTGTAAAGGTGGCTCTGATCTGACTTTTTCCTGAGTAACCACTTGTGTTACCCACTCTTCGCTTTTGAGTTTGTCGACTTTCGGCGATAACTTAGTCTCTTTGACCTCTGTGGTGAAAGTGCTTTGACTAAAGTCAGGAATAACAAGTCTTCCAGGGCTAGATTTCTCGAATGTTTTGTCAGGCTGTGTATCATCTTTGTGAAGAAATTGCATTTTATCTACTGACAGACTGTTTGCGTGGAGTGGTGGCTCTGATCTGATCTCCTCTTGAGTAACTATCTGAGTTACCCACTCTTCAGCTTTGATTTTGTCGACTTTGGGCGATAGCTCAGTCTCTTTGACCTGTGCGGTGAGAGTACTTTGATTAAAGTCGGGAATGACAAGTCTGCCAGGACTAGATTTATCGACCTTTTTCTCGGGCTGTGTATCTTGGTTGTAAAGAAATTGAATTTTATCTGCGGACAGCCTGTTTGCCTGTAGAGGTGGTTCTGATCTCACCTCTTCCTGAGTTACTACCTGTGTTACCCAGTCCTCAGTTTTGAGTTTGTCGACTTTGGGCGATGGCTTAGTCTCTTTGACCTCTGAGGTGAAAGTGCTTTGATTAAAGTCGGGAATGACAAGTTTCCCAGGGGTCAATTTGTGGAACGTTTTCTCGGCTTGTGTATCTTGGTTATGAAGAAATTGCATTTTATCTCCGGACAGCCTGTTTGCCAGAAGGGGTGGTTCTGATCTGACTTCTTCCTGAGTAACTACCTGTGTTACCCACTCTTCAGTTATGAGTTTGTTGACTTTGGGCGATGGCGTAGTCTCTTTGCCTTCTGTGGTGAAAGTGCTTTGGCTAAATTCGGGAATAACAAGTCTACCAGGACTGGATTTGTCGAGCTTTTTCTCGGGCTGTGTATCTTGGTTGTGAAGAAATTGCATTTTATCTGTTGACAGCCTGTTTGCCTGTAGAGGTGGTTCTGATCTTACCTCTTCGTGAGTTACTACCTGTGTTAGCCACTCTTCAGTTTTGAGTTTGTCGACTTTGGGTGATGGCTTAGTCTCTTTGACCTCTGAGGTGAAATTGCGTTGATTAAAGTCGGGAATGACAAGTTTCCCAGGGGTCAATTTGTCGAACGTTTTCTCGGGGTGCGTATCTTGGTTGTGAAGAAATTGCATTTTATCTGCTGACAGCTTGTTTGCCTGCAGAGGTGGCTCTGATCTGACTTCTTCCTGAATAACAACCTCTGTTACCGAGTCTTCACTTTTTAGTTCGTCGACTTTGAGCGATGGCTTAGTGTCTTTGACTTCTGTGGTGGAAGTGCTTTGATTAAAGTCGGGAATGACAAGTTTGCCAGGGCTTGATTTCTCTAACGTTTTCTCGGCTTGTGTATCTTTGTTGTGAAGAAATTGCATTTTATCTCCGGACAGCCTGTTTGCCATAAGGGGTGGTTCTGATCTGACTTCTTCCTGAGTAACTACCTGTGTTACCCACTCATTAGTTTTGAGTTTGTTGACTTTGGGCGATGGCTTAGTCTCTTTGCCCTGTGTGGTGAAAGTGCTTTGGCTAAATTCGGGAATAACAAGTCTACCAGGACTGGATTTGTCGAGCTTTTTCTCGGGCTGTGTATCTTGGTTCTGAAGAAATTGCATCTTATCTGCAGACAGCCTGTTTGCATGTAGAGGTGGTTCTGATCTGACCTCTTCGTGAGTTACTACCTGTGTTAGCCACTCTTCAGTTTTGAGTTTGTCGACTTTGGGCGATGGCTTAGTCTCTTTGATCTCTGAGGTGAAAGTGGTTTGATTAAAGTCGGGAATGACAAGTTTCCCAGGGTTCGATTTGTCGAACGTCTTCTCGGGGTGCGTATCTTGGTTGTGAAGAAATTGCATTTTATCTGCTGACAGCCTGTTTGCCTTCAGAGGTGGTTCTGATCTGACTTCTTCCTGAATAACAACCTCTGTTACCGAGTCTTCACTTTTTAGTTTGTTGACTTTGAGCGATGGCTTAGTGTCTTGGGCTTCCGTGGTGGAAGTGCTTTGATTAAAGTCGGGAATGACAAGTCTGCCAGGGCTAGATTTCTTGAACTTTTTCTCGGCTTGTGTATCTTGGTTATGAAGAAATTGCATTTTATCTCCGGACAGCCTGTTTGCCAGAAGGGGTGGTTCTGATCTGACTTCTTCCTGAGTAACTACCTGTGTTACCCACTCTTCAGTTTTGAGTTTGTTGACTTTGGGCGATGGCCTAGTCTCTTTGCCCTGTGTGGTGAAAGTGCTTTGGCTAAATTCGGGAATAACAAGTCTACTAGGACTGGATTTGTCGAGCTTTTTCTCGGGCTGTGTATCTTGGTTCTGAAGAAATTGCATTTTATCTGCTGACAGCCTGTTTGCCTGTAGAGGTGGTTCTGATCTGACCTCTTCGTGAGTTACTACCTGTGTTAGCCACTCTTCAGTTTTGAGTTTGTCGACTTTGGGCGATGGCTTAGTCTCTTTGATCTCTGAGGTGAAAGTGGTTTGATTAAAGTCGGGAATGACAAGTTTCCCAGGGGTCGATTTGTCGAACGTTTTCTCGAGGTGTGTATCTTGGTTGTGAAGAAATTGCATTTTATCTGCTGACAGCTTGTTTGCCTGCAGAGGTGGTTCTGATCTGACTTCTTTCTGAATAACAACCTCTGTTACCCAGTCTTCACTTTTTAGTTCGTCGACTTTGAGCGATGGCTTAGTGTCTTTGGCTTCTGTGGTTGAAGTGCTTTGATTAAAGTCGGGAATGACAAGTCTGCCAGGACTAGATTTCTTGAACTTTTTCTCGGCTTGTGTATCTTGGTTGTGAAGAAATTGCATTTTATCTCCGGACAGCCTGTTTGCCAGAAGGGGTGATTCTGATCTGACTTCTTCCTGAGTAACTACCTGTGTTACCCACTCTTCAGTTTTGAGTTTGTTGACTTTGGGTGATGGCTTAGTCTCTTTGCCCTCTGTGGTGAAAGTGCTTTGGCTAAATTCGGGAATAACAAGTCTACCAGGACTGGATTTGTCGAGCTTTTTCTCGGGCTGTGTATCTTGGTTGTGAAGAAATTGCATTTTATCGGATGACAGCCTGTTTGCCTGGAGGGGTGGTTCTGACCCGACCTCTTCCTGAGTTACTACGTGTGTTAGCCACTCTTCAGTTTTCAGTTTGTCGACTTTGGGCGATGGCTCAGTCTCTTTGACCTGTGCGGTGAAAGTACTTTGATTAAAGTCGGGAATGACAAGTCTGCCAGGAGTAGATTTGTATAGCATTTTCTCGGGCTGTGTAGCTGGGTTGTGAAGAAATTGCATTTTATCTGCTGAGAGCCTGTTTGTCTGTAGAGGTGGTTCTGCTCTGACCTCTTCCTGAGTTAGTACCTGTGTTACCCACACTTCACTTTTGAGTTTGTCGACTTTGGGCGATGGCTTGGTGTCTTTGACTTCTATGGTAAAGGTGCTTTGATTAAAGTCGGGAATGAGAAGGTTGGCAGGGCTGCATGTGTCGAGCTGTTTCTCGCGCTGTGTATCTTGGTTGTGAAGAAATTGCATTTTGTCTGCCGACAGTCTGTTTGCTTGGAGAGGTGGTTCTGATCTGATCTCCTCTTGAATAAGTACCTGTGATACCCACTCTTCAGGTTTGAGTTTGTCGACCTTGGGCGATGGCTTAGTCTCTTTGACGTCTGTGGTGGAAGTACTTTGATTAAAGTCGGGAATGACAAGTCTTCCAGGATTGGATTTGTCGAGCTTTTTCTCAGGCTGTGTATCTTGATTGTGAAGAAATTCTATTTTATCTGCTGACAGCCTGTTTGCCTGGAGAGGTGGCTCTGATCTGACTTCTTCCTGATTAACTACCTGTGTTACCCACTTTTCAATTTTAAATTTGTTGACTTTAGGCGATGGCTCAGTCTCTTTGACCTCTGTGGTGAAAGTACTTTGTTTAAAGTCGGGAATGACAAGTCTGCCAGGACCAGATTTGTCGAGAATTTTCTCGGGCTCTGTATCTCGGTTGTGAAGAAATTGCATTTTATTTGCTGACAGCCTTTTTGCGTGCAGAGGTGGCTCTGATTTGACCTCTTCCTGAGTAAGTACCTGTGTTACCCACTCTTCGGCTTTGAGTTTTTTGACTTTGGGCGATGGTTTAGTGTCTTTGACCTCTGTGGTGAAAGTACTTTGTTTAAAGTCCGGAATGACAAGTCTTCCAGGGCTGGATTTGTCGAGGTTTTTCTCGGGCTGTGTATCTTGGTTGTAAAGAAATTGCATTTTATCTGCTGACAGTCTGTTTGCCTGGAGGGGTGGTTCTGGTCTGATCTCTTCTTGAGTAACTACCTGTGTTACCCACTCTTCAGTTTTCAGTTTGTCGACTTTGGGCGATGTCTTAGTCTCCTTGACCTCTGTGGTGAAGGTGCTTTGATTAAAGTCGGGAATGACAAGTCTGCCAGGGCTGGATTTGTCGAGGTTTTTCTCGGGCTGTGTATTTTGGTTGTGAAGAAATTTCATTTTATCTTCTGAGAGCCTGTTTGCCTGGAGAGTTGGTTCTGATCTAAATTCTTCGTTGGTAACTACCTGTGTTCTCCACTCTTCAGTTTTGAGTTTGTCGACTTTGGGCGATGGCTTGGTCTCTTTGACTTCTGTTGTGAAAGTACTTTGATTAAAGTCGGGAATGACAAGTCTTCCAGGGCTGGATTTGTCGAGGTTTTTCTTGGGCTGTGTATCTTGGTTGTGAAGAAGTTGCATTTTATATGCTGAGAGCTTATTTGTTGGCAGCGATTTTTCTGAACGGACATCTTTCTGAGTAACTACCTGTGTTTCCCACTCCTCACTGTTGGGGTCTTTTACTTTTTCGTCACTTTTGACATTGTTGTCCTTTGGCGTTGGCTCACATAGTTTTACCTGATTGGTTGAAGTGTATTGAGTAAAATTGGGAATTATAAGTTTTCCAGAGTCAGATATATTTGTTGTTTGGTGCTGTGTCATTATTTGTTTTGTATTGGTTGATGGGAGACGCTCTTTTTGGTGCTGCGGTTGTGTTATTGATTTTTCTCCGTACACCTCTGATCCAAAAATCTTATGAGAAGGGCCTGGGCTTGTGACTGAGTAAGAGTATGTTGGTGATTTCTGGGTTTCTTGGGGGGTGTCAATAAGTTGCCTTTCTCCTTGGGATGAATTTTGTGCTGTGGCATGGTATGCCGTAGTTCGGGTGGTTAATTTTAGTTGTCTCCTTTTTTCTGCGTCTGTTGATGGTTGGCCAATGCCCTCAGTATGACGATTACCAGATATTTCTCTTACGGCTCTATTTTCTGATTTAGAGACCATATCCATTTGCGTAAATATCGTCTTGGGCTTGGATTGAAAGGCCAGATTTGTTCTGAGAGTGTTTTGTTTTTGAACGTCATGGTCTTGGTTTGTTGCCAGGTCTTCTGTATTTATTTCAAAGGATACATTGGATATCTCTGTATGTTTTGGTTTTTCGCGCGCAAAGTTTGTGATTGTTTGCGTTTTAGGCTGGTATCTTGTTACATTTTCCAACACTGCTATGCCATCATGAACTCTGTATGTGTAACTCGTTTTTGACCTTCGTCTGCTGGTAGCTGTTATATTAGTAGAGTCCACGTTGGTGTGTTTTCCAGGGTCTTCGTTGGCTGCAATGGTTGAGTGTCTATTCGTTGTTTGAATATTTTCTTGTAATATCGCAAGACTTTGTTCAGTATTAGAATTTACTGTTGTTGTAATATTCAGTGCTGCCTCGTTGGCGAGCTGTTTCTTCTCTTCTTCATTCGTAACAAATGTCCGAACGATCTTTGTTGAACTTTGTTTTGTATATGCTGGATTAGCATCTTTACTGCCACGAATTTTGAAGGCAATTCCACCTCCTTGGTCTATTTCACTGTGTGGACTTTCTGCAACTGCTGCTTCGTAACTCGAAGGAAACGTTTCTGGTTTTAGGATGGTGCCCTCCTCGCCTGTTATTTCGATCGGGTGCTGTGTCGAAGCGCTGGAATACGTGAACACCTTTCTCGTGATAATTTGTGACATTTTTTCTCAATTTGAAGTGGAAGGAAGAGTTTCCTTCGTGTTATCTAACCAAGCGGCGTCATGGGATGAATTCGGAGATTTTTTCGTTGTTGTGCTGCGTAAAAAGTGAAGAATGTAGCGATTGAGTGTGGGATTATTTCCCAGAGGACTTTGCGAAATCTCGTGCGGGGATTTAGAGGAATTAATTCTTGTTTGATCTGATCTGAGTTTGATCTATGAATACTTAAATCAATTGATATATAGTGGTTTCTAGCCTGCCGGGTCAATAGGTTAATTATATTTTTAATTGATACGGAAACAATTGTGACATACTACAGTCGAATCTGTATTAAGTGGTCACCATGTATTAAGCGGTCGGTTGTCAAAGTCCCGTAATTTTGTTCCACTTAACGCCGCTAATTTTCACCTCTATTTAGCAGTCACCTTTATTGAGTGTTCGTGGTCACCCTTGACTGAGTCCTAACGACCTGTTTGTATTGTCTTCCACCTGTATTGAATGATCACTTAAAGCCGAACCTCTCATATAACATTAAGAATTCTCTTAAGTCAAATTTATTCCATGTTTATCTCCCGGAATCAATGTTAGTAACTTTCAGTTCAACTGTTGTCAACGCACTGTATATTATCTTTCTTCTTTGGACTGTTTGGAAAAATATTACGCACGAACATCAGACAAGTCATTTGCCGGTCAAGCTGCATTAAGTAGTCCACCTGTATTAAGCGGTCATCCGCCATTCCTCTCGGGTGACAACTTAATACAGGTTTGACTGTAGTATTCCCTAGCCATCTTGTTAAAGGTCCTTAGAACTGAGGCAATGTGAGGTAGAAAAACCATGAGGGAAAAGTGTAAGAAAGTTGTGAGCTTATGACCACTCATCAAGTTTTGTTTGGTAAAACTAAATCATTCGCTCCCACAAAGGGCTAACGCTCAAAACGTCAGCTGTAGGAACTCTTTACGGTGGATAAGGTAGCATTTATTGCCTCTGCTTCTATTTAGTGTTATCCATAATAAGAAAAGTGTTTCTTCGGCGTTACGCCCAGTAGTACGTGTTTAACGAGCGATTGTTCACCTTAACTTACTATCTTAGGTGATGCGTAAGATATCGTGCGTCACAACCTGATACAACTCAACTTTTAGCATAAACTGGCGATTTTAAGATAAGCGTTATTAATAATGACATTCACAGTAACGGAATACGGCAAAAACCCCTGCGATTTCCTTTTTTGTTTTTTTTTTTCCTTGAAACATAAATTAACCCCCCCCCCCCAAAAAAAAAAAAAAAAACATCGGAAACAACATATATTATTAATTCTTATACTTTCAAGGTAGTAAACTTGGTACAAAAAAAGCTGATGAAAGAATTTTACATGTGTCGTTTACCGTTTGCCACAAGTCTTATTCTTAAGTTCCAAGCAACTCCCTTGATATATCTACTTGTCTTCTGAAAAGGTTCAGGAATAGTAAAGTCTTAATGATCGGTATATTGGATTTTGGTCCGAGACATCCTTCCCTAGGATTATTTTTATCGAAATATCGACTCTCATTAGCCTTTACTCTAACAGTTTTATTGTCTCAAACGCCGAAAAAAAACAGTTTGCAGTTATTTGACTTTTCTCGACTCCTTACGAAAGAACGAGATTGCCGACAATGGATTTACCTTTATGTTTTTGTTTAGTTGAGTTGACACAAGCAAACTGTTCAACTCAAGCATGCTCAATCAAAAATACTGAAACGTACACAAAAACGTTAAGCGATTCTCTCTAATCTGTGGCGTTTCCAAGAGCCGAAAATATTTTATTTTCAATTAACTGTGTATTGTATTTAAATTAGACAGTCGTATCATTTGTTTTATCAGTGCAAACTCTTACCTACTCCCATTTAATAGACAAAGAAAGGTTGGGGTTTGTTTTGCTGGAAAGTTCCGTAAGACAATAACGGAAAAAGGTGCTTGAAATTGATGATAGATATTCCTCCTCACCCTGCCACATATCCTCGACAATTTTGCAATATACATTAGGCATTCGTGTGTGGAACAATCTAGAGACACGATTGAATTCGATGGAGTGCCTGAGTTCCTCAAGCGTTACGAAGTAAATACAAGTTGGACAACCGACTGAGTTAACTAAGTTCGGAGTCTTTCTAGGGTTTTGTAATAAAATGATAGAGATCAAGCAGTAATCTGAACATTAATCTGGGAAAGTAAACACGCAAAAATTATCAGATTTTTCCAAATACGTTCTGTGATTATCAAACTGCACTCATATGAAGATGTAACAACTGCAGCTTCTTATGTTTTTGTAGTAGAGAACATTAATCATTTTATTTTATAGCAAGTGTTACGATTAAGGTAGGGTCTTGTCTCCCTTCGTATGCTCCTCTAAAAGAGGTTTATTCGCCTCTCACTCCTTACGCTAACTTTATTGACATGCAGTGTGCTCTTGATCTTTAGATAAAGGAAAGTAAAATATTACCTTCTTCCGTGGAGAGGACTTGAAAATGGAACGAACGAACCGCACTGCTCAACTTGATTATAATATGTTGATTCGTGACACAAACTGTACCCCGTAACATTGCCAACTCATCTGAGCGAGTCTAAGAGACTGACCGTAATATAGCAACGACCTGAAACAACAGGACGAACAGTGGACAGGGTTATTGGAGTGTGACTGATCCAAAGATAATTATCGCAACTAGAAGGTTCTGCCTCATGCGTGAAGCCAGTGTTGTTTAAACACATCCCACTTTCCTCTTTGGCCGAATTTTCACTTTCCAGGTCAAAACGGCACCACTATTGCTAATTGATTCGCAACGCAGAAACTAAAAACAGTATGGACCCGTTTGCTGTCCGTTTGTTCTGTCGATTTTCGATTATTTTTGCTGATAAAAGTTTGAATTCTCCTGAACTGTTTTTAGGAATTGTTAATAAAAAATGCACTAATCACTTTCTTTGTTGAGGATAATGACATCTTCATTCGACCATAACTAACTCGGCCAATTTCCCACGCTTCCTTTGAAGTTGCTTTCTTTCGCTGAGGTTATTCCCAGGCAAAGGAAAACCGACAGAATTTGTAGCACGAACATTACCAATTTGTTAATCCTTTGCACGCACAAGCTGGAAATTTTTGATATATATAATCATTTGTCAGTTAGTTTTCTAAAGACCTCCAGGTGGTAGTAAATTTGGATTTATATGACTCCAGAAAAATTTAATGTGGATCGATGGTTCTGCATCATAATCGTCATACTTCTTATATAATTACCCCTTACTTTTAAATCAGTGGGAAACACAGCTATACCGCTTTTTAACAACTAATTATTGAATTTTTAATCCATTCACTCGCCCATCTTTATGGAATATTCAAGAATTATCTGCACGACTGGTGAGCGAAAAACAGGTGAATAAGTAAAAGAAAGTACTCTCTTTTCTCTCATAGCATTTTACATTCTTATTGTATACTTTTCCCACGGTTTTACACAACATTTTGATATTGATCTTGCCTTCAAGGTCTTCGATTTTATCCCTAGCAACTACCATCAATGAAATCAGAGACGTAAGCAACTGGGGTCACTATAAAACAAAGTGGATGAACTAGAACTAATTGCTTCCGTGCAATGGGTCCCCGCCGAGTTTTTAGTGATATCATGATAATTATAACTTTCGTGACGCAGATGTCACCTTGGGAGTACAAAGCCGTATTGCGAACTACCTATGCTTAGTTAACACAAGTGATATCATTTGCACTTTTGGGAGATATCGATAATTCCAGTAAATTCAAATAACGAGCACAAAGTAAATTGTTTAAAAGAACACCGGAAGACTTTCAGATGACATTTAAGTTTTCATTATCTTCGACTGACGACTTCACCGCAAATGGCATGTCACGTTTTTAGTATTGGAAGCGTCTGCTTCTTAGCAACAAAGATATCGTCTCTTAGAATTGTAGTACTTTATTATATTAAGTTGAGGACTACGGATCGGATGTTCAGAATTCCTTTGAGTAGCCTCCAGAAAATTATTTCATGCGTGATGGTTAAAGCAGAGATCACACGCATCCACTTTTTATCGGGGAACGGGAATAAGCCAATTTAAAGGGTACCACAACATCGTTTTGTAGTAGTGCTAAAATTTCCGGAACGTTCAAGGAGACCGCGGAGTGAACCAAACATGCTTCACTAAAACAATAAAGGATCGTTCATGCAGACCATCCAAAGGTGAATTGCATTCGTTACCTTCGTGGATCGTGTCGCTAACGTTCTAGGTTACTGCGCTAACGTTCAAGGTTACTGCGCTAACGTCTCTTTAAAGTTTTTTTTTCTTCGAAGTCGCGACAAATGAAATGTACCGTAAATATACGTGTACTTTTGGCCGAAAATGGACTGAGATCGACTGGTTGAAGTCACAGTGATTACATGTATTGAATCAACTTTCAATTTGTATTGAAACTATTTGACTTCCCCTACGACTTTTCGGTTGATTAGAAGTCGATCAAGTTCTACCAATGAATTCACTGAACGTTTTGTACTACGTTAGCAAAACGACCCATAAGACGTTGGCGAAACGACCTGAGACATTAGCGAACTGGTCGTTAGTGAAACCATCAGTTACCTCGAAGGTTCATTCTTACATATTTTTGTGTCGTCGAAAATTGTATCTCGCAGAAAAGCAAGGCTAGAGCGACTGAAAGTAGAAATAAAAATACTCCGCAAATACCACTGCAATCAAGACAAGTACTCAGACTTAATTTAAATTATTTATTCCAAATGATTGACTTACAAATAAGTCAAGTCCTACAAAGAAAACACCAATGACAGTTTCTGTAATTTGTAGAATTGTTTAGCGGGCGAAAATTTAACAATATGAATCGGTCAGCTTTGATTTTCTACCTCTGTTTTCTCTGGGTATATTGTTCGCCTGTTGTAAAGCTGAAATTTTCTCTTAAAATGATCTTTCAATTGACGACCTTGTTATATTATAGGTCTTCCTGTTTGAGCCAAAATCTACCATTATTTCGAATTCTGATCTTGATATTGACTGGGCGAAAACCGGGGATTTTGAGTAAAGCTAAGTAGTGGACCCTTTGCGGGTGATACTAAAAAGGTTCGCTTAAGTATGGGGCTCTTAGCGGGTGATATGAGAAGGGTTCGTTTAAGTATGGGGCCCTCAGTGGGTTATTTAGAATCATGGGCCCTCAAAGAGTGATTTTGAAAATGTTCTAAATTTCTTCAGAGCTTATACACGTATAACTATCTACGATATCTTATCATTTTTCATTACTGATACATACGCCGACAAAGACGATAATGATTTCATAAAGGATATTAACCCTTCCCTTCAACTTCCACGAGTGACTGATATGAAACTTCTCCCCACTATTAAAAAAACATGCATTATTCAGCAAACAGGTAGAAGTTGTTACCTTGATCTAACACCAAATTCTCGTAACTAATTTACAAGAAAATGTGAAGCAGCTAGAGGGGAGAATTAACAATCAGATATTAAGAGTAAAGATTTAAAGTGATTTTTCGGTGCTAATGTTTTATCTGGTTACAAACTTATGAAAAAACCTCCACGAATTTTTTACATCTTCGACATTTCTGTAAACTTGGAGTTATGCGTAACGCAAGATGTCGACAGCCAACAACCCATCGTAAAGTTCCATTCTATAAAACTCTAACCCTTTCTTGTCGACTTGGTCATTAACAAAAGGTTAATCAAATTGACTAACAAATTTAAGTAAAAAATTAGGAACTAACTTAACACTGGAAACATATTTAACCTTTGCCGAAATTTTGCTATGCTGTCAACTATTTTTTTTGTCGTTTTCTTTTCTTTTTTTTTTCAGCGGTCATACCCTGGCTTAACGATATGAAAACTGTTTTTGTTGAAAAATGACGTTTCATACATCTAATCACGTGAAAAAGATGCTTTTAATAGCACTTGGGTAAGTGTTGTATTGAATTGTCTTGGAGTATACTGAACATGCTAAAGCGAGATGTGCCTCCTTCCCCCCCCTACACCTTTTGTATCATAATATTAAGAGCTCTCAAAACGAAATTTAATCAAACGTGGATCGTTCGCCATTCGGACCAACCGAATTGTTCAAATTTCGCACAAAGTTTATCGCAATTATTATAGCTATACAATTAAACGTATAATTACTACATCATGATATGTTTCATCGATTATTGGCCAACATTCGTTGCTCAAAATGCAATGCTTTTTGGTCGTGGCTGGCGCCCAGATCCCCCTTTTGAAACGTCGGTGGGAGGATGGGAAAGATTAGCGTCATCTTGCCATATCAATAAGTCCACGTTTCCAATGCTCTTGGGTCTGGCACGCTTCTCGCTCTTTGCACGCCGAAGCTGTACTGGTTCGCGGTCGCTCTTCTCAAAAGCAGCAAACATACTCGTGTTGAGTTTCTTAGGAATTGGTTTTTCCTCTGGAGAGTAAGACTATAACCAGGAAACCTTAAGATTATTTATCATAGCAGGTGTATAGTTCAACATCTGTCTCACTGGAACTCGAAACCAAAACTATATCCAGGCATAAGCAAACATGAATCATCAAAAAGTAGCGAAATCTTGTGAAATCCGACATCTGAACTTATTTCTCGTGAAACTAATGCTAATCTGTTCGTTTTCTTTTGGAACTGGCCCATGAGTTGCTCACAAAATGTAGTTTTGCTTGGGCGCCGTTCTACTACGTCTTCTACTGATAGCAGTGGAACGGTTCCGATGACTGGAATTTTTTTTGAATTTTTTACTTAAAAAAAGATTACTGTGTGGTTGTTGAAACGTGTGATATATTCTATTTACATGTTTGAAAATGTCACAAAGTAAACGTCTATGTATCCTAATAAAAGGCTTTCATTCGTTCCGGTCATCTTGGTTGGAAATTAGCTAGGTTGTCTGTTCATTCATAGATAGTTTACTTCTTTTGGCGAGAGGACAGATCCAAAAGTAATGTATAAAAATAATGTGTGGAAAAAGTTTATAAAACACACCTCTGTTGTTCTGTCTTCCACTTGAACTTCCTGATTGGACTCTCTCCTGAAAGAAAGCATTCGTGGTATATAAATGTAG
Source organism: Pocillopora damicornis (assembly GCF_964200805.1). NCBI lineage: Eukaryota > Metazoa > Cnidaria > Anthozoa > Scleractinia > Pocilloporidae > Pocillopora > Pocillopora damicornis. The sequence goes on from NC_142680.1 coordinate 3,549,377, forward strand.
GTCGTGAAGGTAAACATGTCCTCGAAATCATAGCAGTTTTGGTTTACGATTTTCTGTAAAAGCTGAAAGTTTCAAGCGTATTCTGCATTGGAAAAACCTGATTACGAATCAACTAAGCGATTTTTATCGGTATCTCACACAGGTATGTTACGCCAGAAGTTTCCAAATGAGCTCTTAATGGACCGTGAGTCTAGCACTAAGAATAAAATCAGTATATTACCACAAGGTTTGAAATTAAATTGTACTTACCTGTCTAAGGACGACAATTTTTCAGTGATACTAGCGGTTCCATTCATGTCTTTTTCTCGCGCCCCAGAAGACATACTTTCACCAGAAATACTGCGAAGACTCTCAATCGAGTTTGTCCTTGTCGATTCTTCGTCTGTTAGTGATCTTGAGCCTTTGATTTTAGTGGACTGTCGTCGAGAACTTGTATTTTTGCTATCACTCTCAAATTGTAAACGAAGTTCCTCTGGTAAACGACCAACACCAACACCAACACCTTTTTCGGTACTCTCTGGCTCATGTTCCATGGGTGTCGACGTTTTTCTTTCAATGGACACTTTTCGTGACCTTTCAGAATCGGAGCCGGTTATAGATTTCCTACTTTCGGTTTCCAGCGGCTGAATAAGATCACTTTCTTTCTCATAGCCCCCGTCAAGTTCCGCTTGCATCCGCCTTTGTTCCTCTAATCTTAACTTAGCCAGCTCTTCCTGCTCCCGACGCATTCTCTCCTCTGCCATTCGTTTAGCACGTTGTGTTCTCTCTACTGACTCCTGAGACCTGGCATTCAAGAACTTTTCCACATCAAGTCTCTGGCCTGCGTTGATCTTTTTCTCATACTCAACATCTTCTTGCGTCTCAGCAGGACCCCCGTGGCAGGCATAAGCTTCGTTCATATCGACTGGAGAGCTTTCAACTACCTCCTGACTTTTGACACTGACCACTTCTTGGATCACTTGCGGGTCCTGCTTGCGCGGTTTTGCTATCGGAGCGACTGGTCCTTCCTGCTGAAACACAGAGAATTGTTGGTAATTCAGTTTTCCAACACTCTTGGGTTTATCACTCTCTGTTTCACTGTCACGGTAGTCCAAACTTTCCTCGGCAAGCAATCTTCTCCTTTCCTCCTCTTGGCGAAGCAGTTGTTTTTCGTCTCTTTCTCGCTGGAGACGCATTTTCCGTTGGACTGTTTCGGAATCATCCATTCCGAGAATGATAACATTGTCATCGTCATAATTCTTTCTATTAATCTTTCCATTACTTTCATACTCTTTTATTTCTGCAGGTGCAGATTGAACTTCTTCCCTCTTTTTAACCATAATTGAACCTTCTTTTTGGGTTTTTCCGGGTCCACTGTTCCCTCCCACAGCATCCTGTTCAAAAACACTAAACTTGTCGGCGCTAAGCTTGCTTCTTCTTTTTTCCAAAGTGCCAACAACTTCTGGAGTGGAACCGTCGTCCTGAAACCGGAATATTTCATTACGTTCTTCTCTTAGCCTTTGCTCTTCTAATTCTTTGGCTCGCCGTTCATTTTCTTCCGCTTGCTTTCGTTGCTGTAAAATGTACCACTCCTTGTCCAGTTTTCCCACACTCTTTCGTTTTTCTTCGTATTCTGCGTCTTCGGATAGCAAAGATCCTCCGTCTTCCTCATAAGGACTGCTTTCAATCAAATCAACAGATGCCACTTGAACAGTTTCTACAACAGCTTCTGGTACCTTGGGTTCTTTTGTTACCTTCTGGTCGTACCGCGCTTTTGACTTCAGTTTTGGTTCTTCCGTAGGACTTTGCTGGAATTGCAAGAACTTATTCGCATCAAGACGCCCCACGCTGTATATATCCTTCTCAGAACGAGTCACAGGAACATCATCAAAAATTCCGGTCTGAAATTTCTTTTTAGCTGCTTCCTTTTGCCTCCGCATTTCCTCCATGCGCATCTGCTCCTCTTCTTCTTCTCTTCGTAACCGTTCTTCCTCCTTTCTAACTCGTTCAGCCTCTTCACGCCGACGCCTGTTTTCTTCCTCTTTACGAGCTTTCGCTTCTTCTTCCTGCCTTCTGATTTCCTCTTCTTTGCGAATCCTCTCTTCTTCTCTAGCACGGGCTTCAGCCTCTAGCCTTCTTCTACGCTCTTCCTCTTTTTTAAGTAATTCGCGTTCCTCGCGTTCTATTCGACGTCGCTCCTCTTCTTGAAGCCTTTTACGCTCCTCTTCTTCTTGCTTGCGGAGAAAATGAAACTGGTCATGACTTAACCTCTTAACAAGTTTGGATTTAACTTTTACCTCGTAATCATCGTGTTCGTTTCCTTCACGGAAACCCAAGTCAGGTTGACACTCCACAACTTTTTCATCAATTACTTGAACAAGCTCCTCTTCCCGCACAAAAGAATCCTGCAAGGCTTGTTTAGGTACTTTACTAGTCTTTGGTTCTGATTTCGTTTGCAAAACAGGTGTCTCGTTTCTGGTTTGCTTTTGCAAGAAAGGACTGTTGTCAAGGACAAGCTTGTTCACTTGCCCTTTTTTCACTTTGAGATCGTATTCATCCTCGACAAACTCGTCATCTTTTTCCAGAGTATCTTCATGATCGCTGTCATCCTTGGACGTGGTTTCCGTCACCAACACCTGTTGAGTTTTTACGATTTCCTGTTTGGGTCTTCTATCACTTGCGGGTTCTTCTTTTGACTCGTTCATAAACTGAACAAGCAGATTAGGATTGATTCTTCGAATCTCCTTGGTTCGAACTTTTGCTTCGAATTCATCATCGACTGAATCTTCATCCTCCTGTTCATTGGATTCAAGCGCTTCCCGTTCTCGTCTCCTTTGCTCCTCTAATCTGGCCCTTTCAATTTCCTCCAGCTCTTGTTGTCTTCGTTTTTCTTCCATTTTGCGCCATTCAGGAACACCATCATCTTCACTTTCCTCTTCGTAACTCTCCAAAGTTGCGCCAGCAACGTTGTCGACTTCAGGCTAATGACAAAAAAAAACGAATCACGTCTAAGAAAATGTGCAAAACTTGTTCACTGACACCAACTCGACTTCTATTACGTACGGAATATTTTTGCGCTCATATTTCATAGTAGTGGTCCATACCACGGTGGTTAAATGTTAGTCTACTTTACAGCTGTTGCAATGATTTTTCACGCAATACTTAAATTTATTGATATCAGATAAGGGAGTTGCGTCATCATTGAAACAATTCCCACGAAGGACCATAGCACTTTGAACTTAAATTATAAACCACCAGTAGGTGTTAGGTGATAGGGCGTTACATGGGTGCCGCCGTTTGGTCTTAAGTGTGAAACAGAAAACAACGAACAAACAAAACGTGACTATTTTCAATGGTGCAATTGCGGAACAGCAATATTACACTGTCTTGTGTTTGTTATTAGCAAGCCGGATCACTCCACAGGTGTACATTTTGTTAAACTAAAGAACAGTGTGATTTCGATTGCAATACGTAATCTAAAGACCGCCTTACGAATTTAGTGTATGGTTCGCGTTGATAAGTCGCTTGACAAAAAATTGTCAACTACTTGGTACTAACAAAACACGTATGATCGCGTTCATGTGGATCGCTAAGGACAGCGGCATGCTTGAATACCTCATCTGCCTCCTCTTCCCAGTCTCTTCTTGGCGCAGACTCGACAGTCGAGTGTTCAACTTTCTCTACGTAGATCTCGTCTTTGATAATTCGAGAGCTACGGGGCTCATCCCGACGGTAGTCAGGAGCAATCTCCGTTTCCTTCGATTGAAGAAAAGGACTGTTAACTAGCTTCAACTTTCTTACTTGTCCGCTCCGTACTTTCTCTTCGTACTCATCTTCCACCTCTCTTTCTTGGTCTCCTGCATAGCCGTCTTCGGAGGGGTTGTCGACAACGGGTGTAGATTCTGACAACGAGACACTGGATACATCTATTTGTTGCTGTTTGGGTTTCGACAATTTCAGGGGTCTCTCTGGTTCTTTGTCTGCCTCTTTCATGAACTGAAACAACAGATTTGGATTAATCTTTCTGACTTCCTTTGTGCGTACTTTGGTTTCAAACTCATCGTCACTTGAATCAGGTTGCTTTTGTGACTCCTCTTCCATGGCCTCTTGTTCCCGTCGTCTTTTTTCCTCCTCTTTCGCTCTTTCGATTTCCTCTCGTTCTTGTTGTCTTCGTTGCTCTTCTACCTTTCTCCAACCGGGAATGTCATCGTCGTCGTCACTTTCCTCTTCATACGCGTAGGTGTAAAGCGAAGATGAGAGAGGCTACAAGTGATTAGTACAGTTTAGCCGCTAAATGAGGTTTAGCTATCGAACTGAGAGGAGGGCATTTGGTTTTTTTGTTTTCAATATTGGTAATTTTCGAAATCGGTTTTTCGATCTTTTCTATTCAAAGTGGCTTCTTTTGTGGCTTTGACATCCGCAGCGGTTTCCGAGGTTTTTTTTTTTCTTAAATCTAAAATGGTTTTTTATCGTTTTTAAAATAGTCCAAACTATAAAATTAGATTAAAATCTTCGAACCTTTGGGTTAAGTTATTTCGATTTGGTGTTTGAATTTTATTGGATATTTTGTCCGGTATTTGGAGTCAAAGTGATAGCCCTCAATGCCCTCCTCTCCAAGAGCTATGGTTGTCTTCTTTCTCAAGAGAAATTAAGCCAGGTATACAACAACACAATAAGCAGCAGCAGCGCATGCTCAGGCTTAAGTTACTTTTAACAGTCTGGTGTTTAATATAAACAAAAAGCTCACATTTAAAAACTAAACAAGTAAACTGTGTGTTAGAAAGCTCGTTTATTAGTTGCAGTCGTCTAAATAATTCGTTGCCATTACGAAGAAAACAAAAGAATATATTTCCTAAATGCGTTGAAAGTAGTAAGAACAGTTTGTAGTCAGTTTTGCATTTGTTTATTAATGTGATTTAGCCAGTGCTGTGGCGCAGATTTTAAGCTAATAGTTGTGTTGTATGCAGCATCTTGCGCTTTTATTAATTAATATTTTACTCTCATAAACATACTATTCACCTTCACCAGTACATCTCGCCAAAAGGTTAATGATTGCAGCATTAGCAAGACTCTCATGACGAGTTTAAATGCATTACTGTTAAATTACCCTCTCGAATCCTCACTCTCTAATAACTTCGATTTGTCCGGGATATTGTGTGAAAAAGTGTCTCTCGATACCAGTTCGCCCCCTTTGCGAGTTCGCCCCCTGCAGTGAAACAAGTTCGCCCCCAACTTTACCAGTGCGTTAAAAAAATCTTTCAACTCGTTTTCCTACAGCAGAACATCCTAAGGCGATTGAATTCTAAGGTGTAGAAAAAATAATCACAAGATAACATTGAAACCTTACCTCTGTCTCTGTTTTTACTTCAAGAACCGGACTGCAAAGAAAAAAAATCTTAAATTAAAAGAGCTGTTTTTCTCTTTGAAAAAAATTTGAAAATTAAATGAAGTATGGTCGATAGATTTAAAACTCAGAGATCATATCATCATCATGAGACACTATTGAATTCTGAACAGATGATGATCGGCGTGAAGGATTGATTACATGAAATTATCTCTAAAATATTTCCATTTCTGGGATGAAAAGTGCAGCAATCGATGTCTTTCCGATTTCATGGATTAGTTGCAAGTTTGACGTAAAGGATTTCTTTGGGTAGTGACAAGGAGAATTTGTACAACAATCGTGAGATAGTTTAGTTGGCGATCACATCTGTTAGTCTTGCTTAATGTTTAATTCACTAGTGATACTCTAAAGAGAAATCAAGTACTAGACATTTTCCAGATTAGAGGGGTTAACATGCAACGTCTTCTTGAAAAATCAATACATTATTTAGCACGTAGGAAATGAGCACAAAGACACCCAACAGCTACAAGGGGACTTATAAGTTGGTAGCAAGTTTCCTTAACCCTTTAACTCCCATGAGTGACCAAGACATAATTTCTCCGTACAATATCAAGCAGAAAGTGATGAGAATAAAGAAAAATATTAACAAGGGGATTATTAGTCGATCCAATAACAAATTCTCCAAACTAACATCACAAGAACTATATGACAGACAGTATGGAGAATTACTAATGAGATCTTGGAGTTTAAAGGGTTAACTGATCAACAAGAAAACGTAACACAGTTGAAAAGGAGAAATACGAAACACGTGTTTGAAGTGAACCCTTCACACCCTAAAATCAGTTTGCATATTCTCCATGCTTTCTGTATACATTTCCTAAGGTGCTGATGAGGAGAATTTAGTTGGTGATCATTCCTATATTCTTGTGGCCTTAATATGCTATTTGGGGGTGCTATTGTAAGGAGAAATTTTATCCAAGTCATTCTAAGGGGTTCAAGTGTCCGCTGACTACTTCGTACCAGAAAATAACCAAACCAAACGTGACGGTAAGCAAATGTAATGAAGTGATTTTGCGCCAAGAGTTGTTCCCAAAACCTTAAATAATTTACCTGATGTCCTCCATTTCTGGCTCAGTTTCCTGAACTTTCACTTCAGCCGGAACGGGAATCTCTTCTTCATTGTTCACAAGTGGCTTTTTATACTGCGAGGGTTGGGATGCTCCTTGTGTCTTCTTTGGTGCCGGTCTGTCTGCTGCATTCGCAGGTGCTTGTTGAAACCCAGCAAATAGAGAAAGATTTAGCTTTTTGGGTTGGAAATTTCCCGCTTGCTCCCACTGTTTCTCCTCCTCTGTGAGTTGTGAGTTGAGAACTTCAACGGTATCCACTCGAGGAACCCTCTCTTCTTCATTATCACTTTCGCTGTCACTTCCTTCATTACTCTCGCTTTCGCTTTCGCTCTCGCTGCTGCTTTTTAAATCATGGCTTTCCGTCTTGACCTTCCTTGAGACTGGCTAAGGAGTAAAACAAAGTGGAAATTTTAGAGCGTATTTTCACGAGAAGCAGACTTGCGTTATATGTCAGAAGGAGATATTTTAGCAGTATTGCTACACGCATCCTGTCCTCTGCGCGTCTCGTTTCTCACGTGAGTCCTTTTTCGCGCGTCTTCTGTCAGCCTGCTCTTCTCTAGTCTCGATTCACTGTGGGAAATGCAGTGAAATTAATATTCAAAGCTCTAACATAAAATGTAAAAACTAATACTAAACAAGACAAAGTTGTCGCTTCTAATTTTTTAAACGGTACATATCGCGTAGAATCTAACTTCTTGTTCTAAAAAAATCAAAATAGACTTTCAATTGCCTTTCCTTATTTCATTGTCTCATTTAAACATATACCCCATTCACACCAAAGCTTAAACATTTTTTGAAGGCGTTTTGTTTAATACGATTGAGTTTTTTTCTTCATAGAAGCTACTTGAACCGATGTTTGTCGACTTCAAATGCAGCACATTGAAAATACAAGTAAGGGACTACTTGAATCCCATGGAAAATTCGGTTCCTCGTTTCTCTGTTTCTTGTTTTCATTCAGTTAAATCCGGTTTAACTACACATTTTTTTGCCAGTGTGAATGGGGTATTAGTACGGTAAGTCCAGTCCAGTCCAGTCCAGTCCAGTCCATTCCAGTCCATTCCAGAGTATACGTTACTTAACTTGTACGTAAACGTTCCTTATTCCTGCACTTTACCGAAAGATTCAAACAGGTTAAGGAAATGGAACAGTTACACAACGATACCACTGCTTTATGAGATAAAATTGTATCATTTAAAGAATCTTAAATAAATATTCAAGCTACCTCGGGTGGACTTGTTCTGTCTTGACCGTTGCTGAAAAAGGGAAATAACAGGAAACGTTTGTAAACATTTGGAAAAGAAAATTAATTAAAAGAAATTTCAATCTCGACGGAAGAGGCAAAGTATGAGTTGTTTCAAGAGTCTTGTTATATTCTTCAGTTGCTTTTAATTTAACCCTTTAACTCCCATGAGTGACCAAGACAGAATTTCTCCTTACAATATCAATACAATATCAACCAGATAAGTGATGAGAATAAAAAAAACTATCAACTGGAGATTATTAGTTGGTCCAGTACTCAATTCTCTGAACCAACATTATAAGAATTGTATTGTTGACAGTAAGGAGAATTACAAATCTAATGTGGAAGTTAAAAGGTTAACATGAATTTGGTCTTTGATTTTAGTAAAAAGAATGCGTGACATACCGCGTGACAGGTGGCGTGACGATCTACCGAGTTAAATGCTAATTCAAAACTACACATCATTTCACAAATCTCCTTGAAATAATTACCACTGTAGTTTGCTTAAAAATACTAAATCAGCATTTATGATGACGATGAATGAGGTGAACATGTAAATAAAAGCATTGTGTTTGAATTAGTCATCCATACCACAAACAACATATTTAAAACATTTACAAAATTCTACAAAGAATATCAAATATAACATTTCGTTAATACTTGACAGGAATTTTTCATCAGTATTTTCAGGCCCTTTAGACCCACGCACAGCCATTAAAACAATCAAGAGTCAAACGTATGCGACCGCAAGTCTACTTTGTCGGTGAAGAAGTCATTCAAAAAACACAATTTAGCAATAATTGATTTTAACACAGCTGTGAAACTCAAAACCACAAGTCGATTCAGGAATTCAGGTTTTAAATCCTTAAACCAACACTACGTGCCGTTTGGATTAAGCGAGAGCTCTCCCTCGAGTATTGGCCATGAATATTGCGGTACAAATGTAAAAAAAAAATATAGCGTTTTATGCATTACTTTAACGTTAAAAGAAAAATCCAGGCATTTTGATAATCTAACTGCAATGGAGGTCAGGCAAGTGGAACGGTACTTGAACGTGATTAAGATACGTGCTCGTCTGCTTGTTTCGACTGCAGTCGGTTGTATTTTCAGTGCAACGGTCGGCAAAATTGCCAAAGATTGGTAGAGAGACTATTAAAATTTTCTCACCTGAATGTCCCATCTTCAAGTTGATTACTCTGCCGGTCAATTTTTAACTTCGTCGGCACAAGCGCCGCTTGGTCATCTTCTGTCTCCCCCTTCATCCAGTCGTATCGACTCTTACGAGGCTTTGGTGTCGGTTTTTCGTCGACAGGGGCCGCTTCAGACAAGCTGTGGAACACAGTTTTTTGTAGCCGGCCTGGCTGGAATTGTCCAGCGCTCTCCCATCGTTGTTCCTCCTCAGTCAAATTTGGGTTGATGTCCGTGTCCGCAGATGGTCGTGTTGTGGTGATAACTTCGACCTCCATGTCTCCTTCGTCGTCTTTCTCTTTCAACGGATCAAACTACTCGCCAAATTAAATTGAAACCATCTTAACTGTTAACTCTGGTATAATTTAGCTCGCCGCTACTCCCAAGCTTGAGAAACCTTGCGATTTTTTATGAAACGGACCTGTACAGACATGCGTGTTATGCAAATATCTCAAGGGGCACTTAAGAAATCCAAGTGGGAATAACTAAGGTGAGATCAGTTATACGTGGGACGAGCACTGCTAAAATTTCAACCTGTCTTAACGCACTGCATAATCTCTCTCTTAATTCATCTAAACTTGTCATTTATCTTAACAGACAATAGAGACTGCTAATGAAGTCTTTAGACCGTGAAACGGTCCGATAGGAGATCAAATAACTATTTCTTGTTAATTTTTTTAGATTTTCTTACAAACAAATGAAAATAAACTTGGGGAGTATTTGTATGAATGTGAAAAAATCACTCAAAGTATACCTGGTAGTCATTCGGCAAAGCAAAAACAAAAGATCGGGTCAAACAGATTTAGCGTACCTCAGTAATGGTAAACCTTATTCTTAAAAAAAAGACTATATCTAGGTCAATTTGGTGGGAAATTCGAACAGAGACTTTTATACCACACATAAACAGATCGTTATCGTTACCTTTCACGTGACGTTCGATATGTAGCTAAGTATTCTCGAAATTATAAGTACTATCAAAGGTAAACCTTTCCCAACTTTGAATAATTTGTATGAATAATAGCGCTGATGGAGTCTCTGGGGAAAACTGGACTTCTACCAGAATTCGGGTCTGATATCATTACAATCCGTTTTGTTAAGTTTCCACAGTCAGCACTAGAAATATATTGATATTATTTTTTTGTCTTTGAAATATTGGCAACAAAGTTGGATTTTTTTGTTGTTTCGGTTATCGAACATTTTGTACTGTAAAACACTTGTATAGTCGGAACACATCAGCCTCTTTGGTTGATACAAGGTGTGAAATTCAAATTCTGTTGCTGCGAGTCAATCTTTTGTGTAAAGAGAGAAATCGAATTTTGATAAGTACATGGACCTTCCTTAGTTTTCGCTGTCAAAATCCCACCTGTGTAATTTGAACAAAATTATCGACGTTGTATTTTCATGAGCTGTTGATCTGTCTAGTGTCTTATTCTACTTTGACTCGTATAATCAACGCACTACAAGTTTCCAGCAACAATTAACTGCATTAATCAACGCAACAATATTGTGTGTTCCGAACCGTTTGATAATGATCGAGAAGACTGATAGAAAGATAATCGACGACTAGTAGCATTCTTACCTCCTTGAAAAGTTTGTTTATTTTAAACAAGTTGAGGCAAATCTAAGCTAAGTTTAAGATCCAAAATTGGCCTAATCCCTCAGACAAGTTTCTCTGCAAACCGCTGCAATTTTTCTACCCCTCAGTTCAACTTTGTGACGTTTATCAATCAAAAAATTTACTTGTACTCACCGACACAGCTCTTTTCTCGAGAGTCACGACTTTGTTCCTCTCTTCAGGCATTTCTTCATCTTCGTATTCTTCAAAAGACATCACATTGGTGTGGGGCTCAGAAAATGACTCCCACATATCCACCAACGAACGCCTCTTTTCCTTTATGGATACATCATCGTGCTTTCCTTCGTGGATCTCTTCTCCTCTCCAGGGCTTCACGTCATTTTCGTAGAGTTTTTTCACTTTGAGCTCTTTCGCCGCTCGCCGTTGGTTTTCCTCGATTCTTCGCTTCCTTTCTTCGTATTCTCTCTCGCGACGTCTTCGGTCTTCTTCGGCGGAACTGCTTGTGCGACCTCTGTTGTCCCATGTCGAGATGGGCTCGATGGGTGCTGATGACAGACCCGATGCCTGGTTAAGAGAGATTACCGACATGAGAACCACTTCAATAAGGAGTAGAGAACACCACAGATTTGAACGATTTACGGTTACGATACTTATTCGCCTAATGGTTATGTAGATTAAATAATACCAGCCGAGGGATTAAACAAGCATCAAATTATGTTATTGTTTTAAACTAACCATCGTTAATTGAAATTGCCTTTTATTGGACAAAACTTAACCCTCCAAATGCAAAGTGTAAATTAAGAATAGCCATTGTTAATGTGACAACAAGCTCGGTCCCGCACCAAACTCACCGCCAAAGTTCCTAATCCCCTCAGTACCGCTAGTAGTCATTAAGTAGGGTTTTCTCCTGGTTTCTTAAAATTGGAATGTTCGAATTTTCATCCCTTAAAGTCCCTAATGTTAACTACTTTCGTCCCTTTGGTTTTTACTTTAAATCGAAGTTGTGCGTCAGCGAATGCTGGATCAGCATTGGTAAAGTTCACTAAAAGGCTGTCCTCATAATGTCCTATCATCAAAAGAAATTTCTACTTGTATGTTTTGGTATATATATGTTTCCTGTATCTTTTCTATTCAATTAGCTTTGATTGGTGGGATCCATTTTAACTTTCTGGACTCCACCCACCCCCTTCCCATTCTCCCCAACAGTTTTAAAGGGAATAAAACCATTGACATTTCGAGATGAACAGGGATAAAGGGGTTAAGTTTCTAAAGAAACTGTGGTGCTGCTTCGGTGGGAGAGTATAACAGGGTACCCTGAACAGGTATAGGGCGAAAAAATTAAATATTTTCTAATGCCTTATGGATCTGTTACCTCCGAAAGTTACTCACCTCTTCAAGGTCTAGAAGATTTTTAGAGTTGGGCACGGTCTCAACATCTCCTTTTTTAACCACATTGATAGGGGCTTCCATGTCAACCAGCTTCGACGGTCTGGAAAACAGCTCTTCTTCAGTGCTGTCAGCCCTCTTCGTTAACTCTGTTTGGGCAACTGGAGCTGGATCCCCCTCACTACCGTAGGTAGGTCCATCGGTGGAGTCGTCCCAGCTCATGAGGTCAACTGAGGCCTCAACCTTTTTCACCTGAGTCATGACAATGTCTTCTTCTACTGGTCTTTCTGGTTTCTCGACCTTTTTCAATTGAATCTTGTAACTTTCTTTCTTCGTTTCTATTTCGCGTTCTTCGCTTTTGACATCTTTTTTTGGTACTTTTGCGGCATCTGTCCCCGTTGAATCCTCTTCGCTGCCAGGAGACTTTTTAAAAGTCATCTCCTCGGCTGTTAAGCGCCGTTTGTTTCGTTCACTGCGACTTCTCTGCTTCTTAGTACCATCATCAACCAGACTCTTTGAATCTTCACCGGGACTGACAACAGAGGAGTCCTTTCCTTCTTCCGACGGTCTTCGACCCAAGGTGTCTTTCGATTCTGTCGATGGCCCTCTGAGAAGCAGTCGTTCTCTCCTCTTTTCCATTTCTCTGATCTTCTCCTCTAGAGAGTCGTCGGATGTTGTCCTCGTCGTTCTCTGTTTAGAAGAGTCACTCCTCTTTTTTCCAACTGATTCTTGCTCGAATCTCTTCCGACCCTCTTCAAACTTGGTTTTCATTATGTCACCAGCTTTTTTTAGGTCCTCTTCGCCTGTAGTGTCGCCTTCACTACTTTTCCTCTTCGATTTATCCTCACCGTTCAATACAATAGTTTGTTCAGTACTAAAGGATTTTACTGGCTCCATTGACACTGTGATGTCCTCTGATGCTTTGTCAGGATTAGAGGAGGTATCTTTCTTCTCTGAGGTTTCCTTTGCATTCTCGTCTGAGCGGAGACGAAAACGATATTCCACTCTCTCTGTTCTGGTCTCAACCAAGGTATTTTCTTTATCGTCATCTGCTGTTATTTTTCTGTAACAACCCGTTTCTGGATCGTACTCCATCGTTTTGCGCCTCTGGCGTCTTGCGTCTAGCTCCTGCTCACTAATTACACCTGCCATCTCTTCGGATTCCCCTTTATCTGTAATTTCCCTCAAAGGTGCAGTTTCCTTGACGGTGGAAGGAATAATAACTTCAGTCCGGTATGTTGTTACTTTCTCAAGGCTTGGTGATATGGAACCCTGCTTCAGCCTTTGTGCGTCCAATAGCTTCTCTTCACGAAGGAGTCTTTCTGCTTCTTGCCGTATGTACTCTCGTTTCTCTTTTTCTTCCTGAATTCGATCTTCGGCTTGTCGTCGTAACTCTTCTTCTCGCTGTTGCTCCTCTTTGAGCTGAAATGTTGCTTGCTTTTTGAACTCCTCAGCTTTGGCTTGTTCCTCGAGTAGCCTTTGTTCGGCCTCCCGTCGGATCTCTGCTTGACGCTGTCGATACTTTTCGAACCTGTCTTCGGCTTCTCGTCGGATTCTGTCCTCGCGATCCTGAATTTCTTTTATCTTGTGTTCGGCCTCTTGTCGTATCTCCTCTTCACGTCTGACCTGGTAGTGGTTCACACGCTCCTCTGAAATGAAAAAAACAAAAACAAACAAACAAACACAAGTAAGAAGAAGACTGCAAACTTCTTGAGTTGGACTTGTATGCCTGCCTGTTTTATTTTATTGAAATCATTATAAACTCGTTTGAACTCACTAAAATACTTCTCGATTCTTCATTACTAAGCTTTGTAAACAGTTGTTTAAAAGTTGCTAAATATGTGCCAAATAATAGAGCCACAGGGCACGCAAAAGTAGTGCGGAAATATTTGCTGTTCCCTCACATGCTACTTTCACGATGAAAATCTCTCGTAGACGCTGGTGATGGAATACAGACTGTAGTCTGATCGTTCAAGTGAGGTTAGTCCTGAGAAGGACAGTTGTTGATTGTAGTGACTGACGTTTCGAAAAACTGAGCGGAAGTCATCATCAGAGTCAAGTGTGTGTTTTTTCTGGACTTACTGACACCTTCAATGAAGTCTCTTCTAAGAGTCCTTGATTCCTGTGGTTATGCTCTGTTCACGCGTATATGTTTACCAACAAATTATTTTCACGTTGAAAACTTCGCCCATTAACTCTCGATAAAAATAATTATGATTTGTCGCCAACATGATGAATTCATACTACTTAGCATTGTGAACGCCCAAAATAAACCAAATGAATTATATATTACGTGTTTTGACCCGTAACGAAATAGTATGGTAAGTGCTTATAGCGTTGTGGAGACAAAAATCCTAAAATTTGACATGGTTGTCAGTCACATCCTTGAATAAATTTCAAACCTTCAAAATTAATTTAAAGAAAACGTCCCTATTGGCTACTAAATTTTGAGGGAGCCATGCAGTAAGTTTCTAGCATGAATAAGCGTCGATGAAGTTTTAACACATTCACTGAGACCTCTATTTCGCTCATATCTTGTCGCACGTATTTCCTCCCCCAGTATTCAAATCTGGTTCGAGGTTCGTTTACTCGCGCAAAACAGTTCAGTGTTCCGTAATAGATAAGTCTTCAAACGAGGTTATTTTTGAAAAATCTACTGCCTTTGCAGCTGTTAAGCTCTTGTACAGCTTTTAACTAGCTAAAAAGATGAATACGCTCTGCTTGCAAAAGAATACCTGTTAATATTCCGGCTGAGATAAAGATACACTAGATGTACGTCTTCGTTGCGGAAAGCTCTCAGCTAGACTTGAGAGGAGCAAGACCAAACTTTATGTGAATTATTAAACAATGTTCAAGGAAAGCTTGTTTTCTCTTAAATTTTTCGATACATGACCTAGAAGCTTAAGCGTGTTAGGCTTTCTTACCTTCAAGACCTAACTTCTGATGTTTTAGGAAAATCTTGATTGCTGAATCTCGAAACCATTTCCAAAATTAGAAAGAGTTATCAGGACAAGACTGCACTGAGTAAGTCTTTAATTACTCCAAAACATTTTAACAGCTGCCTGACTAAGAATCAATTCTGAAGCGACACTAAATCGGACGAATACGAAAACTTGAAAAGATAATAGAAGTCAAAACATTATTGTATCGCGCAGCACGGGAAGGAAAATACCGCAAGTTATTTGCATTTCGCAAGATAAAAGTCAATATCGTCCATAATTGTGCAACAGTGGTCCATGATACTAATGGGTAGTATAATTTAACGACTGAATAATTCATAATTCTCTAAAAATCCATCAGGAAAAGCTGTAAGTTGGGCTGCAAGACAATATCAATCTTAGGATAAAACGAGAATACATCGTTTGAAGAAACTGAAGCAAACTGTTTCTCAAAAATGTATTGACTTTGAATTCCTTGTGTCTATTCCAAAACTGAAAACAATGAGCCTTAATTGAAGAATCTTTTGCAGAAATTACCCCGTCATGATGCTAAAACTAAAATTTTGCATTTAAGGCCATCCTTAACAAATGTTTTAGACTAGCAATTGCACTTGTAACTGAAACAGTGTAAGAAAATCAAGTAATTTTCCAATGATACATGCACGATTGAAGTACACCCAACATTCAATAAAGAAAGAAAATAGGTTGATAAAGAAAAATAAAGAACTTACAGAGCTACTCAGATAATTTGTAATGAGGGATTACAAAAACAACAGGTAAGTTGCGTCCCGAAGTTCAAAAGTAATTTTTGACCTTGAAGGTTGTTAAAAAAATTACCATAACAGAGAAGTTTCAAGCGATGTCGTAGCTTGATAGCTTGGTTTGTCAATTTACTCTTTCTTGGTAAAGTAAGTTAATTGAATAAGAAAGGAAACTCACCTCACGAGCCCTATCAGTTAATCAAATTATCAACCTCGAAAAAGAAAGTTTCAGACCGTCTACCTCAAGAAATATTCTTTCCATTCAGTTACCGTGTGCGTATTTTGGTATCATTTTGATAGTTTCGCTTTTGAATTGTCTCGCCAGAATGAAGGCAATAGAAAAATTGTTCAAAAATAGTATACATATTAATTGTGTTCAATTCACTTCTTAGCTATGGAAGAATTTTTAATCTTGGACAAAGTTTGTTTAAGAAATAAGAAAAATTCGCCAATTATCAGATTTATCTACCAAACAGATTTCGGCGTCCCGATTCACCCTTTCAAAGTTGGAAATTACTTAAAAAAACATTATGTCACAATGGTGAAATGTTGACCGATTCAGTTTTCCATCCCCGGTGATTCAGGTTGTAGCTACGAGGTTAATCTCCCCCTGAAGGCCTTAAGGAATTCTCTTTGAGGTTATCTTTAGTCTAAAGCTGTCTGGTTCTTTCCAGAGATTAATGTAACCTGAGCCTGGTGTGTGGCTTCCCTGAATGTTATCATCAGGAATAGATATACACCACATTTCTCAAAGCTAAGATCTCAAGAAATTTATGATAAAGTAATTTACAACTGAGAAAGCAAAGCAACCCAGGGTGGCATTGGCTTATTTTACTTTGCTCTTTAATCGGTCAAGAAAACTTGCGTCACTCTCTCAACCAATCAGAAAACAATTGTGACTCGTACACCGCTGTTTTTTCTGTGCTTAAGGCAGTCAATATTTTCCACTTTAAGTTCTAGCTTACTCTTGAACCAATTATACCCTGGCATCAGCGTGCATCAGTATGCATACTCTCCATACTGCTCTCTGTACAGATGCTGACAAGAAAAGTTTGTTTAATAATCAAGAGTTTCTTTAGTTTGTGATCATTTCCTTTATTCTTGTGACTTTGATGTTTCGTTCAGGGGTCAGTGGTATTGCAAGGAAAAAATTAAATGCTCGTCACTCCAAAGACTTAAAGGGTTGAGACAATTTCCCATTGTAATGAATGGTCGTTTAGTTTATTTAGGTCTTTGTTTTACGACACTCAATGGAAGAGCTCTTTTAAATGGAGAGTATTGGCATTTGAACGTTACTGACTGATAGAAGGAAAAGAACAATCTCGAGCTATTTAAGGGTGTCTGCTGGTGCAAGTGTCTTTGCATATAGGATAGCCATAGCTCGTTCTTGAGGCATTTCTTTGATGAGGGATGGAACCCGCCTCTGCAAATCTAGGTAAACAGTTATTTTAAGTGCACACAATTTACGTTTAATTAAATTCACATACCCAATTTCCCATCAGGAAATATGCAAATTATGCAATGTTCGAGTTCTCTATATTTCATGTGATACAGAGTTAAAACATTATCTGCTTATGCACAAAGTTAAACGGACACAAATATGTAAAAACATATCAATTTGGAGAGGTTAAAAATACAAAATGTACCTCACATTGTCTTCCCGAGGTCGTATTAATGCTGATATGCTTCACAAAGAGTAAATAAAAACATCTTAGTTGTTGCATTTAATACCATGTCTTGTCTGTTACTTTAGAAGACAGTGCTTAAAAGGTTCTTTACAAGTTTGTTTAAAAAGTAAATTATAAGTTAATGGAATAGGACGACCTGACAGACACAAATACATTTGAAAATGAATGGAAACAAATTCAAATTAACAAGAGCCTAAGCTTTTTTCCCACGAGAATAAACTCATTGATGTGTTTCAACGCTTGATTTCAGACAAATTAGTTCCTTTTGTTTATATGCTTGAATAACAGATACTTTCGAAAATTAAATCACCTTTCGAAAGCTTTTCTCGGTAGACGTAAATAAATTAACTACTAAGTGATATCATGGGAACCATCATAAATAAACCTTTTTCGCAACCGAGGCGGTCTGTAAATACGGTAGCGTACGGAATGGCGCTTAAGGTACTAAAATTGTGGTTAACAACATTTTTATCGACCTAGTCTCGGTGATCCAATTCAAACAAAGGTCTCCAGTAGTGATCAGACTGCCCTAGTAAACTGGTAACAAAAGTATTTCAAGCGAAAGCCCCGATGTTTCTAGATAACAATTTTGTAAATGAATAATCATATGAATCGCATACCTGTAATAATATTATATTCCCGCTTACGAACAGGAATACCCCTTCGTTCAAAACTGCTCCATTGTCGCAAAAGATGATGAAAACATGCCACACAAACAACCGCTCGACCGAGGTCGTCTAACTTTGTTTTCTTTCCCTGTAGCTCGGCTAAGACAGGGAAAAAAGGTCCTTTTGGTTGTGTTGTCGCAAATAAACGCTTCTCGAACCCATTTGTTGAGTTGTTACAGAACGTGCAAATCGTGAAACTAGGTTCTCCGTTTGTAGAAGGTGTCGAGCTGATTCTAACATGTAACTCTGTCGTCGCCATAATACTTATGATACATACACAGAATTCTTTGAGTGAGAAGCTTACCACCGAGCATAAACGTTGCTATTAATTAAAAACCGAGTTCGTAGTCGTCAAAACGATCTCATTTTACGATCATTAATCGCAGCAGTGTACCAGCCAGCCATACAATTTGTGCAAACTTTGCTGAATAATCTGTGTTTACATGGAAGACCGTCGTATGTCGGTGACACATCGCTTACAAATCATATGCAAAGCCCAGCTAATTTATGCGTGCAGAGAACAGAATATAAACTATACCACAATCTTTCTTTCCGCAAACTCTAATTATATCCATTTCAATGGAAGCGATGGTTTGATGCGGAAACAGATTTCATTGGCTAAAAATAATGTTTGTTCACCACCTTCGCAATCACATAAGGGGTGGTAAATTGTCTTTAACATTGCGTGTCGTACACAAGTTCTCTCAAATTTTAAGGCTCTCGTCTCCGATTTCTCCCCGTGTTATGACATTTCTGTCCCAGTTTCTCTGACCTACTTGGAATAGAAAGAAACTTCACCCTCGTAAACTATGACGCTTACATTCTTCTCCTGAACTTGAAAATTCTCGAAATAACCATTCTGTTCTCTTTAAATTTAAAACGGTTACGCTTAGATAAAGTTAAACTCATGATAATCTCAAGAAAGAGATTTTTGATCTCTTCTTTCAACGAGGCTTTTCTCGACTTGCCGCTTCTATTATCGTTGAAAAACAATTCCAACGCTCGTCAAAAAGGAAAATTATCTGTTCCTCAAAGAGTCAAATTTTAATACTCGTCTACATTGATTTCAATGAATTTAAAAGCCACAATTGAATCTATTTTTAATTTAAGGGTGCCCTTAACAATTAAAGATGTACTTCAAGCCGAGAAGTGATGAAATCAAAATGTTTCGTGCTGATGAAGGATTCATGCTGATACCGTTTAAATCTGTGCTAAATTTGTATTAAGTGGGCGCTTTAACGGGATTTCGGCACTTCGGAAAAAAAAGCCACTCTTAAGTGTACATCTAAGCGTCAACGCGGTGCAATACATTTTGCTTATGCGCGTTCTTAGTACTATTTTCTAAATAAAGTATTCAAAAACATTACTGAAAACAAAATGAAAACAAAATTGATATGACAGTTGCGCTTTAAAACTCACTTTGAACTTTATAGTCTCTCACTGTTTCAATTTCTTTTCTCTTCCTCGTTTTCTCAGTGACTACACTGTACAAATAAGCTCGAACATAAAATATATTAAAGTTCACAGCTCGAACCCCTTTCCGAAGGCCCTCTCTGAGCCCCTTTCTTAAAAAAAAACCCCATTAAATTTGAAGAGGGGGAGCCATTGAGCCCTTTTAGGTCAATTTTAAGAATGAACCTTGTATAAAGACCGACGTAGTCTTTCATTTCCAAGTAGTATTTTAATAATATCGGTCAATTTAAAAGAGGAGCTCATTGAAAATACCCGGCGGTACATTTATGCTAATTATAATTCGGAAAGTTAAACTGGTAGAAAACGGTTTACATTCAAGAAAATACAGATAATGATTATCGATCAAAGTACGTCAATTTTACGCCGACTGATAAAATCAACTAAACAACTACATTCCAACACTGGCCATAAACTCTGAAATGAATAAAGGGGATGAGTTTCTAAAGAAAGTAGTGCTGCGTCGGTGGGAGAGTATAACAGCTGAGTTGATAACGTAAATTGGCCACCGTAAAGAGCTTCAAAGCTTTGAAACTCTTTACGGTGGCCGATTAACGACGTTATCAACTCAGTTGATGGTATTAAATTACCCTCGTATACTCTACAGTTTTGACCCGCGAATGTATAGGATCATTTTGATTCTTCTCGGTTCCACAAAGCGAATGTAAACTAGCAACAACTTATTAAAGATTCTGTACTTCTACGATTTCACTGGAGAAATTTGCCATCATGCAATGACAACACCAGTTCGAGTTTGTCTGCTGTATTATCCTTTCTGGGTTTACTTTTTTATAAACTTCCTCATTGTTGATGACCAATTAGCGCTCAAGGAAACTAATTTGTCAGTCTTAACTAAGTTCCAACTTTACTGAGGTGTAATCTTTTTCTCTGTTGTAATACCAGGCTACTATATTATAAACGCATTTTAATTCGTTCTTATACCATGATGATCTATTGGAGGACAGACGCATAGATATCTTCGCACATTTTGCTTTTTTTTATCATACGAAACAAACAAATTCCATGTTGTCGTGGGTCTGTACAATAATAGATCAAAGATGACATCAAAATGTGGTACCTGAGAACATCAGAGACACACTTGGCTGCTCCCTGTGTCCCACTTTTTTGTTCTTACCATATTTTGACGTCATCTGTGGTCTATTACTGAACGTTTCTAGAATGTAACTGGGTAATTTACTGTTATCAACTGAGTTGAAAACGTCAATTGACCACCGTTAAGAGTTTGAAGGCTGACGTTTCGAGCGTTAGCTTTATAACTCTACGGTGGCCAATTTACGTTTTCAACTCTGTTGATAACACTAAATTACCCTGTTATACTCTTCCACCGCAACGCAACACAACAGTTTCTCTAGAAACTTACCGCCTTTATTCGTTTCTGGAATGTCTTTTGAATAATTTAAAAAGGAGAAAAAAAATAGCCCGGAAGATTCTTTGTGGCCATCGGAAACCACAACTGGTTCAAAGGCGTTAAATTCAAAATTCCGCCATCTATTTAGTTCTAGAATGAATAAACCAGCGCCCTATCACTAACGCAGCGAGCTGATTGGCTAGGCTACTCGTACTATTTATTTTGTGCGATGAAAAAGTAAAATGTTGTTGTCATGGTGACGTCATCTATGCGTCTGTCCTCAAATAAATCATAGGTAGGAACCAATCAAAATGCGTGTATAAGCTCAGCTTATCTGTTAACCCTTTAACTCCCAGATCAAGTTTGTAATTCTCCCTACTGTCAACCATACAATTCTTATAATGTTAGTTCAGAGAATTTAGTATTGGATCAACTGATTATCCTCAAATTGATATACTTCTTTATTCTCATCACTTGTCTGCTTGATATTGTATGGATATTGTAAGGAGAAATTCTGTCTTGGTCACTCATGGGAGTTAAAGGGTTAATGATAGATAGTCGAGCTGGGAGCCTAATAAGTGTGTAATTCTAAAAAAAAAAAAAGAGAAAACACGGGCTGATCTTTTTGTTCAGTTTAAGAAGATCAGTGCTTTAACACTAACAAAGTAAGATTCGCCATCGATTTTTACGCGTGAAAGTTGATTCGGTCTTCCCTTACTAATTGACTATCATAAATCCATCACATGATAGAAATCTCGGCTTATAATATGCAGTTCTCAAGTCCTGGTTAATCCTTTCACTTGCAAATCTAAGTATCAATTATCCGCTCGATCATGATTGATGATACATTTCGTCTAATTTTCTCTCTAAAATTTTGAAGTTTATTCAAATAATATCGCACTTGATGATCGATTTCTTCTCATTACCTTTCTGCTCGAAAATGTTTTTATATTGTGAGGAGAAGTTCATTATTGGTCACTCGTGGGAGTGGAAGGGTTAAGTTGTATTAAACCCTCGCCTATAAAGCGTTTATGTTTGACCCGCCAAGGATCCGATTAAATTTAAGATAACGAACTCATTTGTAACTACCTCGAAGTTAATAAGAGGATTAGAGCTTTCGGGTCGGGAGCGTATATAACATGAGACAAATTAACTATAATCCCAGATTCTCATTTAAAAATCGGCATTTCAGAAGCCAAAGTTGGCGTCAAGGTCACAGTTGTTGGCGAACACGTCACGTATTGATGGCTTATCTTGCGTTTCATCGCAAACATGGCGATCAAGGATGATTTCACTAGTTTTTCAGGGTTATATCTGCAGAAAGGGACTGTTTCTATGTGATTTACCGGTCACCTGTTATCTGTCTATAGTCTAATGAAGTAATGCGTGTCACTGTTAGTTATTTCATGTTACAGTCATCTAAATGTGCCCTGAACCGGTCTCGGTACCCTTTCGATGCCTCAGAAAGCTCCATTATTTCCCGCTCTCGGTCTTAAAATGAGTCATGCATAGGAAAAATTTTAATGTGGCTTTTTATGAAGCTTGATCGTGGAAAGGTCTGGGTGGATTTGAGACTCTCCAGTACGATTACCCAACATTAATTTGAATTTTACTTTCCAACGCAAACAAACATGACAAGTGTTGCATGTAAAATTGACGAAGTCGGGAAAGCACCCGTCAACAAGCAAGTCTATTTTTGTGCAAATGTAATCCCACCTGACGGACTGTATTTTTACGAGGAAGAACTAACGCTTGCAGGGTTTTTGGACTTAACGAATTTGATGTTTCCGGTTAAACAAGTTGTGACCTCCGCACAACAGTGCTACTTGAAAAAGACTAAGATGACCATGCACAAACAAGTTCTCTTCACTCCTTAAAAATGAAGATGTTCAAAATCTTGTGAAATGCTGTCGACCTCACAGATAAATCTTTACAAAAAAGACAAGAATTTACTAAGCGCGAACGATTTTTAACAAGCCTTAGAACTGCCACACATTTCTGCCAACATAGTTAAGTTATTGTTTGCCTTTTTGTCCTGCAGAGAATGTGAATTATTGTTTTCTGCAGAATCCTTTGTACTTGTATATGATTATAATTATGAAAGGATTTCCAAAGAAAGAAACGCTATCTTCCAGGGTATAATGCGCTATAAATAATACTGACAGTCTTTTATGTTTGAGTGCAGGTGGCGAAATGTTATGATAACATGATATGTGAATTAATTAGACGCTACCATCGAACCTGATCAAGTCACAAAATTATGCGAGTATTTATCAAATAGTCCTCAGGCGAAAGGAAATTTCGGCATCTAATTTCCCAAGAAACGCCCGTTTTCTATCCAGCTCGCTGTAAGCATTGTCATAAAGCCCTTAACAAACATATAAATAACGATTTTATCCCCGAGTGAGGCGACAACGGCGGTATTTATATAATGATGTAGTCAAGCCATCACGGATAATGAAGTCGATAAACTTAGCGGCGCAGTTAAAACGATAGTTGGAACTAATGCCTTCACCTCTTAGAGTATCTTTTCGTAATTTAACGTCGGAAATACAAGCAGGACGTTTCTTACCTCAAGGAAGAGCTAATGGACGGTGAGGCTGGCTTCTGAGAATTCGCGATGAGCCTTACTTGTGTATCCTTGTCATGGTTAGAAGTCATGTGTAGTCGCTAGTTATCGCGCAGACTCTATGTTTCAGTCACCGAATGTCGCAATTGCGCAAGCGGCATAATAGATGATAAGTAAGCAAACAAACAAACAAAGAGGTCACGCAAGATGTATCTGAGAATGATTTTATCGATTGAGTGATTGGTTGAACTCTTGTAAAATTCAGGGATTATTAGATATCTAAGAAAGAAAAATTTAGAAAAAAAATCGGTTGAATTTGTCAAGAGCTCAAACGAGGTAGCGCGACCTCAAAGTTTTTTTGACGTTGCCGCCAGTATAATGAAATAAGTTTGAGATCTATTTGAAACATGTCTTTCAGTCAAGAAATTCCCTTGCTTTCAACACATTTATTTGGTACAACAAAATTAGTTGAATACTCAGCGAAAGATTACCAAGTTGGCTTTCTTGAACACCTTTCAGCGTGAGAAAGGTTGATTAAGGCAATGTCAAGGTAGTTTGATTTGTGTGGTGAATCGAAGAACAAACGCCATAAATAGATGTCCATTAACATTTTATGAATACTTCTCTATGGGGCAATAATCAATGAAGTGTAAATTAGATGCGTGACATACTCAATTCTGATGATTCATGCCCTGGGGCGTAATTTGACACTAACAACCATTAGAAAATAGAAAAAAATTAAAACTGGTAGAAAACAAGGTAAATGAGGAATACTCTAGAAGCACTTTAAAGGTTCGAAAGGTATAATTTCATCTTTTTAGGGGGCTTTGTAAACAATGGGCTTGGTCTTATGGTTTTGTTTGGGTGAGACATTTGGAGCAGTTCTGAAGCCAGTGAAAATACCTTGTTAGAAGTTCGAAAGCGTCCCTTTTCATTGAAAAAAATTTGGGGGGGAGGGGAGGGAGGGGTGGGGGAGCAACAAGAACAAGAGGAAAGGTAAACACTTCTCCGGCACCTCACCCGTTATATTTACCCTTTCTCACAATCTTCAGTGTTTTAATTGCAGAAGAAGCCTTAATTTCTAAAGCGGAAGGGCGTTTCTTTTTTAGGCCTGTCCCGTGGACCGATTTATTCATGATTCGATGATTTAGGACAACATTCAATGAAAAGGCGAGTTCTAACGGATCTAACGTTCAAGACCTGATACTTAACCTCTATTTTCCATCTATTCCCGTGGTAATTAGTTGGGAGAAATTGCTATTATATCAAGATGACGCCATCTAGCTGGTGACAGCAATTCTCATCACCATTGTACTGGATAGTGCATTGTTATTGTGAGGAGAAGTTGGATTTTCATCGCACCAGGGGTAAAATAATTAGATAAAAAGGCTACAATTTGACTTTTTTTAGACTTGTAACAACTCTGCGCAGTTTTGTAAGACTAAGAAACGAACTCATTGAAAATTGCCGCCACCCACCTTAGTACGGTTCATTCAACGGTTTCAAGTTTATCTACACTTGCCTCTGCCTCTCCTTTCGGATATCAAACATTTTCATTGTACCGCATTTTAGTTGAGGTTTCGGATGAATAGACTTTATGTCTCAGAAAGAAGTTTTTAGCCTAAGTGGTTGTTGCAGGTGCTAGGAGGCTGGTACAGACAATTTGACTCTCATACTGTAAATTACTCTCCACTAACTTTTGGATATCAGTTCAAAGAGTACAAAATTTGCCTAATTGATCAGACCTTCATTGCCATACATAATTTAAACAAAGAAAACATTGAGGTGTGCCCTGCGGAAAGACTCAAAAAAATAGATATGACCATAGTTGGCGAAAATGTGGAACGGAAAATTCTAATCTTTTTTTGTCTGTCATAGAAATTGTCACAGACGCCTATCTGAGAGGAGGCAAGCTGTTTCATTCTTGACGCAAATGGTTTGTATAGAGATTACAGAAACTCTCCAGGGCAATTGAGCTTCTCCTTTTCATGATATTAAAGTAGAATTGAAGGAGAGAAATACTGGAGAGGAAAGTTTCGTAGACGCCAAGATTATTTCCATGGAACAGAACAACGTCAAACGCATTAATATTTATAACGACGCCCGCAAAAAGAAAATATGCGAAAAAAACAAACCCAAAGTTTGACAAACTTAGCTTGATTACAAAGACGCCTCAGGGTAAGACACCAAGCCTTGTAAGGTTACTTACGTAGGAAATAATACGAACATAAATAATTAATCGACAGGTGGTATTAATAAAGTCGTGTAACCAAAGCCGTATCTTTATCACTTTAAATATCATATATTTTCTCAGATATATCAATGATCTCCCTTATTTATGGGCTTGACGCCTTTATATATAACAATTGCATGTTCTAACCGACGCCACTATCTTAAAAAGATGTTACGAGTTCAAGTTAATTGTTTGGTGAATAATTTACTGACAAACGCGTCTTTTTGCAGCCTTGGCGACTCTATAGCGCAAACAAACTCCACTTCATTCTTTTGCTTACTAGCCTTGAATTCCACCGCTAAAAGTTTCTTTCATATAAAGTCTCTTTACAGCAAAGGTTTAAGCAGTACTCATAAGGGTGTTCTAACATAAGTTACAGCAATTAAGATCTCTGAATGGACGCCTAATGAAAAGATATCTCAGTTGTGTTGTAAATACATCGCTACTTTTCCACGGGTGATCTTAACACAAGTCATAGACCTGACGCGTATTTTGTGTCTTTGCTGCGATATTGCAGCGACTATTCTTTGCAATGATATGGTCTTAGTCTAATACATCATAAATGAGTCAAAGCCTCTCAGGCTTTCACCGTTTCTATCGGAACTTGATAACCTGGCCGCTTCTCGCTCTATCTTTGCCAAGATCTCCTCGAAAAACATGTCATTATCGAACAAATCTTGATGGCGATATAACGGATTGGTGTGTACTTTGTGGGTAGGTATATCGTCCACTAAGTTACCCTCACTTTTACTTTTTTTCATTCCGCCACGTTTGACAGATCCTCTGATCGCCATGTCGCTCAATTTTCGCGGTCTTGACGTCTTTTTGTGAAGTCTCCATGTGCTATATGATGTTCCCATGCCTGATTTCTCGTCAAATAGACTTGATTGAGTGGAATCCTTAAATTTAATCCTTAAAGACTCTGTACAAGTTTCGCCTTCTCGCGTTTTCCAAGCGCTTCATCTTTTTTGCCGCGGTAAGGGAAATATCTCTGAGTCTCATTCAGTCTCTGGCCCTCTACAAATTAACTTCAACCTAAACGTCTGACATGTTTCCTCCGGGAAAAAGCATTTTGATCGCAGCTGTGAAAGAACAGACTGAGAAGAACGCTTTTCTTTTTCTTAATAAACTTCCAGTTCAAGTTGGCCAGGTTTCATTAAATAAACTATATTGTATTTTCGAGGGTGAATTACTGACGTAGGGAACTATGTCAACCAATAGGAGGTCCGCACTACAATTAACGTTTGGAAACGCTTCATTCAATTTTGTTTCAGTAAATGACATGAAGCCGGAGTATTTGAACTGAATAATAATTAGATGCAAGAGCATGAAAAACTTTTTATTGTTAAACCCTCAACTCTCAAAATCTGATTGTTAATCTTCCCCTGTGGCTGCTACACATTTCCTTGTAAATTAGTTACGAGAATTTTGTGTCAGAAACCTTGAAAGAGGATAAAAGAAAAAAGTAGGAATTTGAATACCTAATTTAACAATTTTTCAACGAATTTCTTATTTTTTTTTAATTATTGTAATTACATGAACGTAAGAGTACCCACTGAGCGACAAAAGTGAATGTTGGATGCTTCACCATTGAAATTCTTACAGATTGAAAATCTATTCCAAGACCCATCTCTCTACCATATCCTTACTGATAAGACTCTTGGGAACTTGGAACTCCAAATGTGCATTCTGATCTGTAATCTTAATACACTGTCTCTGAAACAGTTGGTTATAACCATCATCAAAGTACTTTGAGATGTCGGTTTCACCAGTGTTGAGAGGCTTCTCTAGAATTTCCACAAGGGATGCCACACCAGGATAGAAGTGACTCTGCAAAGATTTTAGTTCCCACAAGGAACTCTTCATGGCATTGCATTTAGCAGGGTCAGGTTCATTGGCAATGAATGGATCACCTTTGCTGAGATCTGCAATGTTCTCTTCTGTGCCATGATCAAGCAACAGTTTTCCCGCCTAGAAGCAAACAAACACAGATTAAATCTCACCACACAGCAAAGTTTATGTCTCTCAGGGTGGTGTCAACTACAGCCTGCACTTACACTGATTTTGAAAGTGTAAAACAGTTTAAAATATTTCTCTATCTCAATCTGATTCTATACGTGCAGTCAATTCTGGATTACTCCACCACATTTCTTCAAGCCTCTCCAACATATTATAGGTTCCCACTAATACTTCTGGATGAAGAAAGGTTCTGTGGATGAATGTGCCTAGTTCAGAGTACAACCCTAAATTTGCCAACCACCTCTGATCGGGAAAAAAATCAGTTAAATTATCCATATACCTGGATCTTCATTTCGTTTACTTAGGACAGATGAGTAGGTTTATTTTAAATTCTTTGTTTCTGCATTTCCTGAATGAAAATTGCATCTGAATAGTTATGGAGTTAAGTTTCTAAAGAAACTGAAGTGCTGGGTCAGTGGGTATATCACAAGATAATTTGGTTTAAGAAACTGAGTTGATAATATAAATTAGCCAACGTAGAGAGTTTCTAAAGCGAACATATCAAGTGTTAGCCTTTTGTCAGAAAGTCATTATCTTTGCATAGAGAGTTATCTAGGATTGCTTCAGCTTGCTTCACTTCATGCGGCAACTGGTCTGTAAGTAAAGCCTTTATGCGGGCCCAAGTGGCCCATGGAGCCGGTGCTTAACTCCAGTTTTCTTAGCATGAAGTGGCTAGGAGTATTGCTCCTCCCCCCTGGATGGGATGCTAGTCCATCGCAGGGTTACCCCCAGCGCATTTGCTGGTACCCATTTGTACACCTGGGTGAAGAGAAGCACTGTGAGAGTAAAGTGTCTTGCCTAAGAACACATCACAATGACCCCAGCCAGGGCTCAAACCCAGACCACCCAATCCAGAGTCGAGCGCACTAACCATGAGGCCACCACGTCTCCTTTCTGGGAGGTATTACATGATAATTTTGTTTTATTATCCGGGTCGATAATGTAAGTTTTCAAAGGTGATGTTTTGAGCATTAGCCCCTCTTCTTATTGTGTTGTTAATATTCCTTGTGATTACTTTGGTCCTCATTTTATAATAATCAATTAAAATATATTATTATTCTAACTTACTTGTTTGCGATGGATAAGAACCGCAACACTTGGATGTCGTTTCATGAGATTGCAGACGAAAGGTATGGCCAACATTGCGCCAGATGGGGGAGCAGATAAAGAAAGGCGTGACAACCTTTTGACAAAGGCTGCCACCAGGTATGCTGGAAGATGGGTGGACATCAGGAACAAGTCTGCCAAGTGGAAGAACCTTGCTTGGTACTTCAAATAAAAAATGTTTGGTTCAAACAATGCATAAAGCTTCTTAAAAAAGTCAGGATAGTCCAGGTTATACTGGTGGATAAGTACAAAAAGGCTGTTGAGTGCCAAAAGGCTTGTTACACCACCAGTGTTGTAAGAGTCAGTGAGAAAATCCACAAGCAGTTTTGGATCTGTCATGTGTGGTAACACATCTGTATGTAAGTTGAGTAAAACCTTCTTATGAACTTCAGATGACAATGGAAGCCTCAGTAGTGCAAGCCAGGCAGAACTAAAGGCTTTTTGATGATTCTTCAACTCTAGAAAGCTGTACTCATTCCTCTCACTATTTTCATTTTTTCGTTGCTTTACTTCAATCAAAAGATTCGTCATATCCTCGTTTTGCTTCTTCATTTTCACCTGGCTTAGCATTGCGAATGCATTTTCTACAAGAAACCGACGTTGGCTTTCTTCGCTATTTAAAGCGTCTCCGAGGACTTTTGTCAGATTTTTGAGCACGTAAAACCTGACATCATCATATTCTAAGTACTCAGCAAACCTTTCGATACAGTTCTTCATACTGTACCTGCCATCAAACAACGCATCGCAAGTTTTCTTAAATAGAACTGTAGGAAAACGATCGGTAGATTTCGAGTTCCTGTCGTGTTTTGCCTCCTCCACGAGAAACTTCATCAAGGTACAAAGAGCAAACTCCTTTACGTTTTGTGATCCGACACGAAGCAAATGTAGAAGCCGAGTCAAGGTCAACAAATATTTATCGTGTAGCCAGGATCTGAAAACATCTTGAGGATCTGGACTCCCTTCTTCTTCAAGGGAACGCTTTTGTTTCGACGATCGAAACAGCTTTCCCCGCGATGAAAAAGTTGTGAAAATTTTGTGCGCTGATCTTATGAATCCCACCAAAACTTTCTCGTCTTGGGTTTCTGATAATTCCAGGATATCCACAATGAAGTTTGAATTGGTATCACTCTCTAGAATAGCTTTAGTTTTCTCTTTGATTGTCTTCACCTTCTTCGCAGTTTCCTCCTTGACATCCGCCATGTTGAAAATCGTCCCATGTGCTTTATCAGGTAGTCAGCTGACCAGTTTTTTTTTCTGACATATCGGGGGGGGGGGGAGGGGGAGGGGGGGAAGGGAGAGAAATGAGGAGGGAAGCATTAAGGGCAGTGGAGTGGGTAACAGAAAATCGATAGTTCCTTTACCCCTCAAGGGAATGAGGATAATTCTTTGCATCGTTTAGCAAAGGAAAGCTGGTATTTATGTTGGGAGCCAACGGACTTTGGAAGGATTATCAGTTTGAAGTTTTCAAGAGTTAAGCTTACTGATTACTCAAACTGTCACCGAATCAAAATAATTTTTATCAAAATCTGATAATTTTTTATTTTTATTTTTATATTAGAAAACCACCATTATTAGTAGACAAAATTGTAATTACTCAGCCCCAGTCTCTCCTCCCGCGATCCTCTTAGTCTGATTTTCAAGAGCATTGCATTAACCTGAAATATTGCTGGACCCTAAACAGTGTAAAGAATGATGATTTTAAGCTTACATTGGTAGGTATTGATCATAGTGACTGATCACAGCTCTTAGCTTATTCTACAATGGACACAATGCAATTAGTAATGTACAAAAACAAACGAGGAAAGATAATGTAAGACTGATTATATATAGAAATTTAGGAGTAATTCTTAAATCGATGGCGAAAATTATGGATGAAGCTTAATGAAGAGATTGGAGCCTGAATGCTTCTCTATGTTTAAAGAATTTGACAGTACGATGAAAGTCTGAAAAACACAGGCTTTCAGCAGGTGTTATATTTCAATTTACAAGACATTGAATTACGATGAATAAAGACCAAACAGAACCATGGCAGAATAATTATGGGAAAAGTTCTCAAAAGGGAAAAAAATTCCGAAGGAAAATAAGTTAAGTGCTGGGAAAATAATTTTAAAAATTTTTGAAGCGGTTTCCATAGAGAGGATTATGAACGCGCGCCCATGGAACCTAATCAAGCGTTCTCACCGTGACGATCATCTGCAGAAAAACTTGGCATGACATCAAAATTAGAGTGATCATGGCGGGCCGAAAAATATCTCGTCAACATGGGAAGCCTTAAACAAATATATTTTCCACATTTGTTAATTTAACTAATGCGTAGTCTTCATAAGGTGATCCAAACGTTTTTGAATTTTTGTAGTCACAACGCGTTCTGTCGTTCGAAGTCTGATCAGTAATGTAGCGATTCGGGGTCGTTTGAATGAAAGCTCCGAACAAGTTAATAGGGTATTCTTTTCAATTACAGGTCGCTTCTTCAGCCCGAGATGGACTTAAAGTGGACGATATCTGAGGAGGAAAGAACTCGCCATGATGCTTTGTTTTACAGCCAAAAACCTCAAGATAGATACCTATCAGGTGAGCGCAAGGACTGCCTTGGGCTAAGGTGGTTGTACGCTTTTTCACTCAATTGTACAAATATATTTGTTATTGCAGGAGAGCAAGCCAGATCTTTATTTATAAGATCTAAACTGCCTCTACCAGAGCTGAGCAAAATATGGTAAGGAAAACTTGGATATGTTTAATTTTGTTTTGTTTAGTATAATCGATGTATGCTTCGAAGGAATTAATTTATCGCGTTCCTTCGCGCTAAATTTTCCTCCGGGTCACCAAATGTGTTTAATAACCACTGCGGTTGTTGGATCCCCTTTCAATATAGGATGGACTCTAAGCGTTGTTGTGTGTTTCCTGGTAACAGCAAGCAGCGATATCGGTGCAATTGGCGCAGCAGAAGTTTCTGTGTTTATTTTTATGAATCAACAGAATACCGTCAACGGTTTGTGTTGAATACAATCGAGGTTTTGTTATTTCTTTCACGGCTACAACTCTATTGTGTTTTTGTCTGTAACAGCCAGATTCAACACGCATCGCCTGGCATTGTAATGGTGAATGTGTTGGAAAATCTGGTGGCGCAAGCTGTTTTAACTGTTTTTATCTAAACGAAACAAAATTGCAAAAATAAGTGGAGATAGGTTTGCATTATAAACGGGTTAAGCACTGTTTTTATATGCACCATTTCACACGACACTGAAGCATAAAAATCGTGGGAAAATATTTAGATTTGGTCAGACAAGATTTTCTTAAGAGGTTTGCCTACCGCTGATATAGAGGAAAATCTACAGTGACATCTATTCAGACGCAGCTTGCATTGTTAGACGTTTATGATGATTAGTGTAACCTTTATGGTTTGGCATTGTAAAAGGCAATAACACAAACAGTCAGGACTTTTTTTAACAGAATGTAAATCAAATGTGTAGACCTCAGATATGTTAGAGTTTTGTTTACACCTTCTTCAACCACAGGAACGCCTTCATTGCTGGCCATCTCTCTTTCACTACTACCCCTCAATATTTACTTAACTACTTTCAAGGAATGCTATGCTGCTCCATACTTTTCTCAGATCATTCTTGGTAGATGTGATTAGGCATAGTGGAAGGGGTATTGATGCACACCAAAGACCTGAAATACATCATGAAGTAAACATAAACATTGCTTAAAACATCACTGAGAGTGATGAACTACCGGTAAACTTAGTTGAAATGATGGTACTCAAAAATCAAAATTGAAAACCAAATGTTTATATAGAAAAAGCCAAAAACACACTCTGAATTGGATATGAAACCAAAACACACAATGCCCCTTGTTCAGTGTCCTATTTTTGTTTACCTTTTGTTCTGTGGATCCACTAAACTTATATCATTTTGTAAGTTTTAAAAATGTCATACTCTTGACTCTAATGTGATACCCTAAATAAATGTTTATCAAAATATTTTCATGCATGGTTTATTTTCTATTTTTTTTTTTTCAACTTGGTTTATATTGGGTCTTTTACTTTTTTCCCCTCCACTGAGAGAAAGCTGTGAAAAAGGAATAGTCAGGAGTTTTAATTAAAAAAACTCATCAACCCTTTGCATCCTAACATCAGCAGACATATTCTCCATACTGTTCTCAATATGTTTCCTAAGGTGCTGACAAGGAGAATTTGTTTTAACAATCATAAGCTTCTATCATTGGTGATTATTTCCTTTTTTTCTTGTAACCTTTATGTGTGACTTGGGGGTGATATTGTAAGGAGAATTTAGATGCTAGTCATTCTTAGGGGTTAAATGGTTAACAGTGGCGTCCTGCCATCAGTTTAGCATGGGAACAGGCTCTTGCATTTGAGTTTTTTCTGCACACTCCCCCTCCCTCCCTGTTACACTATCAGCAGCCTCATATACAAAATTTTATTGAAACTTCTGGATAGTCCTCATAGTTGAGATGAAAAAACAGAGAACAAATTGTGTTGTTCATTCCAGGTGAAGGTTGTTGCAGAAGTTTTATTATTGACATGAAATGAAGAAGTTCATTTTGAACAACAACACATATCTGTGGAAAGTTTTGAGTTGTTCTAATAGATAGCTGAATTGTCAGACGGATGCCAGTATCCGAACAATTGCGCACCCACCACTCCCCTAACTCAACGACAGTCAACTGATAACAAGTTGGGGTTAATGTTGAATTAGGGGAGTGGTAGGTGGGCAGTTGCTCAGATACTGACACTGATCTGAATTGTTTATTTATTCTAGGAAACTTGCAGATGTTTCGCGGAACAACAAGTTAGACATCGCTGAGTTTGCTGTGGCAATGCATCTTATTCAGAGTCGTTTAAAAGGCACAGATATTCCCCTCAAGCTGCCAGAGACCCTAAGTCCAAAGCATCTATCTCGTATAAGCATTCCTTTTATATCAGTGGAGGAAAAAGCAGCTTATGAAAGAGCTTTCAGGTGGAAAAATGGCCATAAGACAGGTTATATTGATGGTAAGACATGTTAAGACAATAACTAATTTTGTAATTTCTGGTTGATTTTTCTGTCTTGTCACTCACCCTCAGTTAAGCCTCGAAATTAGAATCATCAGTGAGGATCAACTCACACTTTTTCCTTGTCCCACAATGATGATGCTTGAATCTAAGTATTTCATAAAATTCTCAGTTTCCTATTGTACTCAGGAAAACAAAATCAGAGAGCTCCCAATTGGAATAAGAACTTATGCCCATCTCATGAGTACTTTTGATGCACTACCACTGAGATGCAAGAGACTTGTGATAGCAAATCCATCTCTGTCATTTTCTTTCTTACTGATTTAGTATTATGCTTAGATGGTAGCAAAGGGGGTTCTGATCCCATTTCACAGACAAATTTTTGAAAAATTAAGGTGTCACAGGTACCTCAAACAGTATTTCAAATGTTACTGATTTGAATGAAAAAACTTCACATCTCACCTTACCTCCCCTTTCTGTAAAATTGAAGTGTTGCATGTTGATTTTTGGCTTAATTATTTGTCATATTTCACTCTTCGCCATCCTCTCCTTGAGGAGCAATCATGGCCAGAGCAAAAATTTAATTTCCCATTTTCAAAGGCCAAGATATACTATCTGGGTATATAAGGGCATTTAGGAGGATCTTCAATTTTTCACAAGGCTCTAGCCTAGTGACTTTTTCAAACTGGTTGACAGATTTGTGCACATTCAGAGTTTGATGCTGCATGTTCTTCCTGCAAGCAAAAGTTATTATTTTACAGTGGCAATAGCTTAATAATCAACAGTTATATTATTAATCTTTGGATTTAGGAAAGAATCCTAATTTTACTGATGGTTATGTTATGGTTACAATAGTGAGAATGAATTATAGTGAGAAATTTTATCTCTGGAATCTCTTAAATTTGATGAACATGTCTAAGTTTTTGCAAGCTTGTTCTTGTAATAAAGAAAATTGAAGAATAAACTTCCTCCAACTTTCTGGTTTCTAATGTAATAATTTATCTGATCCACCAGTGGGAGTTAATAATATTTTCTTAAATTGCAGCTGAAACTGCTTGCTCTGTTCTTATTGGATCAGGCCTTCTTGAAGACATTTTAGCAAGAATTTGGTCAGTTTATTAGAATAGTAACTTCTTGTTAGATACAAATATCAATAAAATTTTCATGAAACACATTTTAGATGCCAAAAAGGGAATTGTTGATAAATTTTGGTTAAAAAATTGCTAGTGACTGCCTTTAACCCCTTGAAGGCTAAGAGTGACCAGCATCTAATTTCTCCTCACAGAAAAACTGCTGAATTGTTCATAAAGATCATGAGAATAGGGAAATGATCGCCAACATAGGAAGTTTTGATTACTAGACATATTCTCCTAGTCAGTACAAAATTACAATAGAGAGGAGTACAGATAATATACTTGATAGTGATGTTTGTTTGTAAAAGGTTAATGCATTAATCAAGCCAATTTAACCCTTGAACTCCTGTGAATGACCAAGACAGAATTTCTCCTTACTATATCCATACAATATCATGCAGACAAGTGATGAGAATAAAGAAAAATATCAATAAGGGGATTACTAATTGATACAATACCAAATTCTCCAAATTTACATGATCAGAAACATTTGGCAGACAGTAAGGAGAATTACTAATGAAATCATGGGAGTTAAAGGGTTAAGATTCATAGTCTTTGTAATGAAATCCATTCTACTCTACCAGACCAGAAAATCACACTTTGACAATAAGACCAATTGCAGGCCTGAATTAATTTGATAATTTTGACATCTAAATTGAGTATCTACTAATGATAATTGTCACTAATAAATTTATCAATTTCACAGGGATTTGTCTGACATTGATCGAGATGGAAAACTCTCTCTTGAAGAATTTCTGATAGCCGTGCATATAACACGATTTTGCAAGCAAGGTACAAACAATTTCCATTTACTATCATGAACAAAACATGTATACACTGATAAGGAAATAGTATAGTTGTCATTTATCCTATCTGGGTAACTATGTACCTACCCCTCCCCTCACTCAACAGCAGTTGACTGATAACAAGTTAGGGTTAATGTTAGGGGAGGGGTAGGTGCGTAGTTGGTCTGATACTCACATTGATCCATCAGATAGCATGATTAACTCTTTAGCTCCCAAGACTGATCTGATTGTTGATTCTCCCTTCCAACTGCTACAACTTTCCTGTAAATTTGTTAAGAGAATTTTGTGGTATATCAAGGTAACAACTTGTGCCTGATATGTTTGATGATTCTCATTACCTGTTTGCTGAGTAATGTATGGATATTATAGGGAGAGGTTACATGT
Source organism: Pocillopora damicornis (assembly GCF_964200805.1). Lineage (NCBI taxonomy): Eukaryota > Metazoa > Cnidaria > Anthozoa > Scleractinia > Pocilloporidae > Pocillopora > Pocillopora damicornis. The sequence goes on from NC_142680.1 coordinate 3,585,377, forward strand.
TAAACACTTACAGGAGTTAAAGGGTTATTAACAGTTATTCCTAAGTTCAAACCTTTTACTTCGTGATAGAAATTAATGAAAAGTAGGTTTTGTATTGGAAAATAACCACTGTAACTGTTCATCTATTTCTGTAGGTAACTCAATTGAGGGGAATGTAAATGTAAGATCAATTCTATCAGAACAGGTGAATAAATGGTGTAGTACTTTTTCATTGTTGATTTTTCTGGTTAAAGTGGAAAAACTTATAACTGGCTTTAAACCCATCAATTGTTAATTGACTTTTTATTATTTTTCTTTTGCGTAGCTGACAGAGGAGTGTTATGACAGCAAGAGACTACGGTTAGTTGGCATTTTTATGGTTTGAAATCTTGGTTAAAAGCAACCCAGAAAACTAAGAGGCTATTTGATGCATTTGGTAATACCCTTTTGCACGGACATGTTTTTTCTCAGAGGCTTATTTTCTCTTGCAAAATCATCGTATTTACGTTGCAATTCGTGGGGCACCAACTTGTTCTTTAGATAAGCCATTGTCGATTTTTTTCTGAAGATCACTTTAAAAGGGCAATAGCAGCCTAAATGAAATACAAGAGCTTTCCGCAGAGCTATTTGTGTTTATTAACGATGTATGGTATTGTTGTGCAGAGCTTCTACAGCTCTCACTAAGCCACTTAGAGATTGAGGTTTTTACGTAGGAAACTTAAGATAGATATTTTAAGCAGGAAATAATTAGCTGTGGTCAATTAACCGTCACCTTTGCTTTTCCTTGTCGCAGACTGGCCGAAGTCCAAACTGAAAAAAGGAAGCTCCTTTCAGTAAAGGTATGAACGCACGTATTGCTCTCTTTCCCAAGATCGAAATATCATTTTGCGACACATTTCCTCTTATATTTCTCATAATTATTTAGCGCTGAGAATTTGGCTAAGAATCTTTTGTGCCAGAACCCTCGCGGACGTTGCTTTCATCACTCGTCGACTCGAAACGCGCAGGCCTTGCCCCTAGTTTTGCAGCGCTAATAAGAGGCTGCCTGCAGGCTTAGCTTCAGAGAGCATTATAAGTTCATATGTGGCAAGCGTCCTGCAAAGTTCTGGTGTTAGCATTGTGAAGAACGTCATGTGTAAGGACAGTTTTTGTCAATTATGTTAGGTTTCCTTGCTACATCTTTTATTTCGTTTTCATTTAACGCCATATCGTTTCTGCTTCAGGAAAAACTGTGCCACGAAATAGCCGGTGACTTAGAAGAAGAGGTGATGGCCCAGAAGATACAAGACGAACTGGATCAAGTTGAAAGACGAGTTTACGTTTTGGAAAAGGAGGAAAATGAGCTGAGACGGGTCAGACTTTATTTCAGTTGTTTCTTTTTCTTATCAATCCCTGAGTAGTCTTAAACGTTCAGGTTTTAAACTTCCCTCAGTCTTCTTTGATTTGCAGATTTCGTTTTTCGGTATTGTTTGTTTATAGTTAGTCTTGATACCCTAGTTTATCTCTTGTTGTCGTAGAGAGTGTTTCCAATTAGAAGTGTTGAAAATGGGGCTAGGGACTTGTTAGTATCCCATGGTTGTCGCATTCAGCGTTAATTTCCCGCCATTCATAATTCTCCGCATCCGTCACACTACCGGTGGGTCATCGCCATGTGCAGTTTATAGTTGATCCCACGGTAATCACGCGATAGTCTGTCAAGTGATTGCAAACTCTAACTGAAAAAGAATTGTTGAAAGGTATTTACTGTCGTGTATTGCGACTCTATACAGTGCGAACTTGGTCACTGCACGTTGGTTGCAATGCCGAATGTCGACTACAAAGATCATCTTTCTAAACAACAGGTTTAATGGATATTACAATGACGCTGCGCGTGCACTGAACATCCCCATGCTTTGAAAAGACTGGCGATTGTTTTATCTCATAGGAGACAGAATATTATTAGTTTACAAACTTTTAGTATGTGGACATCTTGGTGAGAGGACTCTATTGGAGATATTCTTGCACCTTTTAAATGACGACGAATAGAATCTTTTTAAACAACAGATTTAATGGACATTACAATGACGCTGCGCGTGCACTGAACATCCCCATGCTTTGAAAAGACGGGCGATTGTTTTATTTGATAGGAGACAGAATATTAGTAGTTTATAAACTTTTAGTTTGTGGACATCTTGGTGAGAGGACACCATTGGAGATATTCTTGCACCTTTTAAATGAGCCAAGTTTCTCTACCCACAGAAAGTTATAGAGATATTCCGCTGTCGGCGTAGACTGTTTCGTTTTAAAAAAGAAACTTAACGTATATAGTTTGCCGACTTAGATGGACAAATGCTAAAGAGGTATGAAAAATTCTACGTTTTGCAAAATCCAAGAATGTTTTGAGGAGGAAAACTTGGGAACAAACAACTTACCGTATCGGTTGGGAGGAGATAATTAATTTGATATGCACCCAAAAACTAAACTCTATTGTTTAAAAACATGTTTATTTTGTTTTGTTTTGTTTTGTTTTTCACATAATTCACGCACAATTTTTATTTTCTTTTTCTTCAAGTCACTCTTGTTGTTTTGATCCGACGGTTTGTCCACCCATCTCCGTACATGCCTTGACATATTCTACCAGCCAACTGCAACAAATTGATAAACTTGTTTTAGTGAGCGACTGTGGGATTGACAGTGAACTTGAAGTGTATGAAAGACTGCATGTAATCGTTTTTGATCCGTCTAGCCGTCAACCCGCGGTTGTGAAAAACTTGTAACTTCTCTTAATTTCGATACGTCATCCCAAAACAGGTGGTGAGAAAATCTAAACGTATCAGCTGTAGGGTGTTATCTTAATACAGTAGTAAATTCTCTTAACTAAACTACAAATAACTGTTAAACAGCATGAAGGGAGAAATAATAATCAGATATCGGTAGTGAAAAAGCTAAGCTGGCACGCATTCAGCCAAAGCCAATGGATGAGAATCGTTTCTGCACAGTATGAGTTGTGACAGTCTTAACGATCGCTGTTTAGGATTCAAAATTAGCAAAAATAACAACAAAAGAGTCTCCCACGTTGTCTTTTTTTTTTTTTCCTTCGGTGGGTCGTCTTGGGACAGATTTAATGAATTTTCGATGACAGGTCAGAGTGATGGCTAATCTGTTAATACCTTGTAAGTTATTAAGAAACAGCAAGTTTCTAATAATTTGCATGAATCCATTATACTTACGAGCTGAAATGGAGTTGTTGTGAGCCCTTGAAAATACTAGAACATACTCTTTTTAATCGGAAGTTTTGTTTTGTTCGGTCTGTTTGAAGTTGAGTATTATTTACATTCTCTCTCCATGTAGTGAGCAACGCTTGAGTGCCGAAGCGTACCTGACAACATACCACATTAGCATCTCTCTGAGCGCATACTAATTTGCATTTTCCTGCAGGCGCTGCAAAAACTCAAAGACAAATCGAAGCGAGAGAGCTTTAAGCCGTTTGACCGAAGTTTTCTGCTCAAACGTCAACCAACTGGTGAAGATATTTTCCGTGGGGCCCACAAGAATCACAGAGTACCTGTTGGAGGCAGAGAAGATGAAGAAATACTAACTCTGTGGAGAGAAGATGGCGACCTGAAAGGTAGGACCTCTTTTGTAGTTCATTTGCGTGACTGTCAAGTAAAAACTATTTTGCTTAATCCCTCTAATTATAAGTTTCCCAATTTAAAAATCTCTGTAGTCGTCGAAATGTTAAAAAAATCATTTGGTTATGCGATTTTAAAATCTTGAAAGAGTCGATCGATTTAGTAAACACATACGGGTAGCCATTTTGACGAAGTTCTATTCGTTAATTAACTGTATTTAAAAGCATAACTTTCCACAGCCATAGAAGTACTCTTCCTGATTGTAACTTCGAAAGTCTTAAAAAATATTAATTTTAGCACTGCGCGTTCGTGAAAGCGAAAAGCAAAGGTTTACCCTAAGAACAAGCACGTCTGTATTTTGTAACGCATATTTGCGGTTTTATATATGTACTTTGAGTAATTAGAACCTCGTCTCTGCAAAACAGAAATGTCGTTTTCCATTTTTCATCATAATTTTTTACACAATTTCAAATCGAAACGAAATCTGTTAACATGATTATTGAAAACCGAAATATGACACTCGCTTTCTAGTAAATTTATTTCCAAAATTTCCCCCAAATTGCTAGAATAATCCATTAACCTACTTTTGTGACATGTTCAGTCACCATTAAATAGAGTACACTTCACGCCGTTGTAATCCACCTCTCTTTGTTAGTAAACTTCTGGAAATTTCCGAATTTCCGATAATTTTCAGGAAAATGGAAGTTTTTTAATGTTCAGAATTATTTCTCGGTAGTATATCTGTTTCTCGTTATTTCCCATTATTATTTAAAGTTAGTTCGGTTGCTAAAATCACTTTAAATTTTCTTCAAATATTCATTTTGTTGACCTGTGTTCTCTCAAAGGGAGTTTCAAAATATTAGGATTATCACTTTACTCCAGAATAGTTTATTTGATTGTGTCAATTCAGGTGCAAGAATAAATTTGAAACTTTGAGTCAGTGTAAAATCCATTCAATTGAAAAAATTGCTTGTTTACACTGCGAATAGCGAATCGATCTTACCAATTTATTGTCCGGTAGAAATCTGTCAACTACTTTCAGGTGTTTATATATTTAAGTTATGATAAGCAATGCAAACCGAATGCGTTGATATAAATATTTTGACGGGGTATTTTACAAGCGAATGTTGCAATGTATAAAAGGCGCTCGATTTGACTCGAGGTAATTTGTAACGATGGCAGAGAATTTATGCAAATTAATCTGGATCGAGTTCGGTTTTGTTGTTATTGATTTGTTCTCTTGAATACTTTTCTTTTCGTCGTGGTTCATCTAAGCTTGGCGTTTGGGCACGAATTTGATTAAATAGAATGTGTTCGTCTTTGTCGTATTACTTATCGTTAAAGTTAGTAAGAATAATCCTTTCGTGGTTTTTTTAAAAACGGAGGGGCTTGTTGTGGTTTTTTGACACGCTCACGTTCGCATGAGGAACAATGTCAAGGGCCCTTCCAACTTTGTATTTGCCTCTCGCGCGCTAGTGAATCGGTGTATCGCTTCGGCCCCGCTAATCCGCCTGTTCTGCAGGTTAAACTTGCTAGGGAAGCCGAATCTGAAGTTTTAACATATGTTTTCGGTTTTTAAAAGGGGGAAAATGCTATCCACTCGCTAAATCTCTGTTCGGAGGATAGTGCAGTACGTTTTGTTAACTCTCATCTGCTAGATAGCGATATATTCGTTAGATAGCGTTGTCCATCCTTAAAACAACTGAGCCCTTATGTATTAAAATTGTTGGCTGCTACAATTCATTTGAATCATCTCTAGGTCTAACCGATAAATGTCCTTATTTTGGTATTTCTAGATTTCTTTTGTGTTTTTTCCGTTTTACTCTTTAACCCTTAAACTCCCATGTGTGACCAAGACAGAATTTTTCCACTCAAGATAGAGACAAATTCAAGTAGAAAAGTGATGAGAACAAAGCGAAATAGAAATTAGCGGATTAGATCAGTGTAGTTGATCCAATATCAAATTCTCTGAAGTAACGTCATAAGAATTGTACAGCAGACAGTAAGGAGAATTACTCATGAGAGAGGCATGATTTTTCTCCGTAGCCTGTATCTGCGTGACAATGTTGCATTACAATTTTCCCCCCTTAAATAGTCTGTGAGCAACTTTTTGTTTTTTTTGTTATGTCAACAGATTTTGGTGCCACAATATCAGAAGAACCCTCAATACCTACGTCACCCACGAATATCCATCAGGATCAGTCTGGGAGAACTGTGATCGAGTTGAACGAAAACCACCAGCCTTGTAGCCCTGATTCCTCCAAAGCATCTCTTGAATCGACGTCTCCAGCCATCAACGGTTTCGAAAGTAACGTAGATGCGGAGAGATTGCACTCTGTTTACTCCAATAACAACGAAAACGAAGACAGCAAGAATAAAACCGAACTTGAGGCGAGAAACGAAGAGAGGGAAGAGGAAGGCGATAAAACAGTGGAAAAGAAAGGTCTTTCACATGTTGACAAGGTAAGTAAACTTTACTGTGGGTAGAGTAAAATAGTTGAAACCAATGCAAGTAGCCAGTTTATTTCTGTTTTGTTTTGACGCGCGAAGAATTTCACTCTTTCGCCATGTCACTTTTTGCTGTAATTTATCAGTTCCCACAGAATTCGGCAACGTAAAGGATATTTGGAAAGACTTTCAGCTTGTAGGAGGTTTAACAAATAGGCAATATCGCTGCTTGCGGGTTGATGTGAACCATGCCATCGTTGACGTCCGTACACGCGTGAGCTTGCGTCTCATATATTGCAAATATTGCAAGTTTGATACGAATTTCACAATCATCCCATTGCCGTTCAGAGTTCCAGAAAGGCTAATTATGATAAATGAATTAAGGGGGGTAAGTTTCTAGAGAAACTGTGGTGCTGCGTCGCTGGGGGTTCTTAAAGGGAAGTTTGGTTTTATCAACTGACTTAATGATACTTAATGATACAATAAGAACACCGTTTAGAGTTTCTAAATCTGTCGTTTCGAGCGTTAGCCCTCTGTCAGAACGATTCACGAAGGGTTAAGCGCTAAATATAATAAAGGATGTTTATATCGAGTTCCTCAATACTATTATTGCGTTCTACGTAAAAACAAGACATGTACAATTAAGTGCTCTTCTGTATTTTTACATTTTATCTAATATCCTTCGCACACGGTCGATATATGTATTCGATAAGGATTTTGTCATGAGTCGTTTTAAGCCATTTTGAACCCGCTTAACTTTTTCTTTCCGTATGAAACTGAAAAAATAAAACTGATTGGTATACTCTTTTTCTTGCGTGAGAACAATGAACACACACCACGATTGCTGGATGCGGCTATTTTGATAAATGTCAACAAAGCTGATATTGGCATAGCAATTGCTGAGAATCTATTTGTGATAAGAGAGTTAATCTGTATTGACAGATTTCGTTCTCGAGAGTCAGTCAGGTATCAAATTTGATAGAAGTCAAGAGCGAGAGCGATCGGTGTAAGTTTTTGCGATATTTATTACCAGAACTCGGTGGTTTCAATAGCAATAAAACTAAAAGAAGTCAGTGATCAAGGGTTGGCTTCTTGATTTGTGGGGAAAGGTGCGATAAAAAGCGAACTCTTCGGGCTCCCGGCAACGAAGTTCATGAGTACCTTCTTACGTTCGCAGTTAGTCAGAGTCATCGACACAAGGTGTCTTCGCGGCCAATCAGAAACATCTTTACTAAGTTCTTAGATAGCCAATAAGAATGATCCATAGAAGTTGCATGCTTTTTCTTGAGGACTAAATTGGCCACAGTTCTCGCAAAACTACAGCGCGTTTAACCCTTTAACTCCCAGAAGTGATTAACATGTAAATTCTCCCTATAATATCCATACATTATCCAGCAAACAGGTAGTGGGAGTACTCAAACTTATCAGGTACAAGATATTATCTTGATTGAACACCAAATTCTCGTAACCAATTTACAAGGAAATGTGTAGCAGCTAGAGGTGAGAATTAACAATCAGATATTGGGAGTTAAAGGGTTAAGGAACCAAATTTAAGACCGCATCAAGTCAGTGTAAATCTAATGGCGTTCTATCGCAAATGCTGCAATCTGATTGGCTATGCCATTTGCTATCTATTCCATGATAGACTCTGAGTAAAGTGGGTTGCTTATGCGCTTATCTTGTTGTTAACAATAAAAATTTCGAGTTCATATTCCAACTGTTTAAAAATTCTTGAGCCTCACATTATTACTTCTCTTCAAAGGACAAACAGGAGAACTTGATAATCAGCGACTCGTCACCAAGCAATCTACAGCCTACTGTAAACGGTGGCAACGCCTCAGAATTAACACAACAACAAGAATTACACTCGAGCACCATTGCAGACAGCAGTAGTGAGAAAAACACAATGAATGAAAACAGAACAGACGATGAAAAGACAGGGGCGTTAAGGATGGCAACACAAAATGGCATTTGTACAACGGACAGTGAAAAAGAGGCATTAAAGTACGATGCTGGAGCGTTAAAAAGCAAACCAGCAACACAAGGTTCTTTTCAAGCCCCTTTAGAGGAAACGATTGATGTTGTCACATCACCTTCAGCTGAGTCGTCGGCCGCATCTAGAATGGATGGTTTGCTTTTAAAGCTAGAAGAGGACGATGGAAACCTAATCAGGTACAATTCCTGGTAGTCACTCTATTTTTAGTGAAACGTGCAATGGAGCTAATGACGCTCGAGAAATTACGTATTAGTCATTGCTGAAAGTGAAAGGGTGAAAGAAACTAAATCGCAAAGTAGCTGTTTTAAGATTTTACGAGACCATGTAAGGTGGGCGGGGGTAGGCGGGGACAACTGCTCAAGTTATAAATACTGATGTTTCTTGGATGTTTTTTTCTTTTCAGAAACGAGAAAGATATTCAAATGAGTAACGGAGAAGGAACTTCTCCGCGTAGTTTGACGCAAGATGAACTTATTCCCTACGTTATGGAAGAGAAAAAGAGAAAAGATGAAGAAAGAGCTAAACAGAGAGAGATAGATAATGAAATGCGCAGAAAAGCTCGTGAAGAGCTCGATAAACAGAAGGAGGAGAACAAAAAGATGGCAGAGCAAAGAAAGGCAAAGTTTGAGGAAGAGAGACACAGACTTGAAAAGCAAACTGCATTGGCGCAAGAAAAACAGGAACCGAAGAAAGCTCCCCTGTCAAGAACAGAAGCAGGGAGAATGATCGAGGAAGAGCTGGAACAGCAAAGAGTACGCGAGGAGTTGATGCGGATAGAAAACGAAAAGATTAAGGAAAAAGAAAGGCTTGAGGTAGAAAAGCAGAAATCGAAGCATGCCAAAAAGGAAGAGCATCCTTTGGCTTTTCACAACAAGGATCTCGTACAAAAACCAATATTCGATGAAAGAAAGGATGTAATCGATGGCAGTGATACACAAGGGCTAAGGATCTCGTCCAAACGCGGTAGTGTCATTGATTTGAGTGCAGGCGATGACATTGTTCATAATGAGGTTAAGAAACGACCTCTTGAGAATAGACCTTCTCAGGAGTTGTTGCAAACACACCGCCAGCCACAAGAGCAGTCTCAACCCCAACCACAGCCGGTTGTTCGCAGGGCTAAGGAAAACGGAAAGGTGACGACGACGCGAAAGGCTGAAAATCGTAAGAGTTTTGTTGAGTTAGACATAGAGCGGCAGAAGGAGAGAGAAGAAGAACTTCGGAGAGAAGCAGAAATTGCCCGTAAAATTCATTTAAAGAAGCAGATGGAAGGTGGCAGTAAGGATGTTGAAGAGTTACGCGAGGAAGTCGCGAAAACGAAAGAGTATCACCCCGAGTCTAACGGAGTCTATGGAAAAACGAACTCAACGAAGAAACAGACGGAGATAGAGGCAGTTGTTCAGCAAACGAACACACAAATTATTGAGTCGCCTCCAGTCGACCAGGTTGATGCTAAACAAGCAGCCGAAAATGGGACAGAGATGGGAGAAACGCAACGAAACGCGGAAGAAGAGGAAAAACGACGGAAACGCGAGGAAGAGAAGGAACTTTTTCGGCAGATGCAGGAGCAAGAAAAGAAAAGGCGAGAAGCACAAAAAGCTGATCTTGAAAGGATAAGGAAAGAGGTCGACCGCAAAGAAGCTGAGGAGATGATGCGTGTGAAGCTTGAAAAAGAAGAAGAGAAGAAAAAGCAGCGTGAAGAAGAACGTAGAAAAGCCGAAGAACGCCAGAAAGACAAAATGGAAAGACAAAAATTGCAGGAAAATCAATCAGAAACCAGGAGGACGGCGTTTGCTGCGCATAAATTGATCTTAGAACAGCGCGTTTTAAAAGCATTGGAAGAAAGTAAACAAGAAGCCACCGGTCCTAGAAGACACGCTTCGAACTGTGAACGCCTTACAGAAGGATTGGATCTGGATGAACCCTCTCCTCCAGCAGAAGGTAACGACGACTCTGCCAGTGTTGGAGTAAAACTAAGAAAAGCGAACTTTGAAAACACAGCTGCCAGGAAGGATTCCAATGAGGAGTTGCGAAAGAAGCGATATTCACTCAATCTTGACCAGTTTCGTCAGCCAATCACCTCGTCTACAGACGCTTCCGTGAAAAGTAAGCATCCGGGATCTGTTGGTAAGAAATACGCTGATGACGTATTCGATAAGGGAACGCGGGCGCAGATAGAAAGAGAGGAAGAACTGTTGCGGCGAGTTGGATGGAAAGCTCCTTCGAATGAAGGCAAACTTACTAAAGCGAAAAGTGTTGGAGATTTGTCAATGAAAAAGGGACAAAACGAGGATAAAAAGGCGGTCCCTGTTGTTCTACGAAGGGTTTCTTTTGTTAAAGATGATACCGACAGCGCGGATGGTATCCCTACATTTTCTGATTCGAGGATACAAAGAGAGCTGGAGGAACAGCGCATGCGTGAAGCAATTGTAAAGAAAGAGACATCAGAAGCAGAGAAAAGGCATCGACTCGAAGAAGGGAAAAAGAAAGTTGTCGAAGTAGCCAGTGATAAGAAAGATTTGAGCTTAAAGGATATCAAGAGAAATCCACTCCCAAACAAAATACAGGTGAGAAACTCGAAACACGTCCTGTGTGATTATAGATAAGAGATAAAGCTGGGGTTTCTTTAACGTTGTCCATAAGCGGCTGCCGATGGCGTAATAGGAGGCTGTACCTGAACCCTTCACACCCTAACATCAGTATGCGTATTCTCCATACTGTTCTTTATACATTCCCTAAGCTGCTGTCAAGGAGAATTTGTTTATGCTGGTCACTCTTAGGGTTTATAGGGTTAAGGCGAAATTGTCACACGAGAGCTTGCTCGGAGGCTATACAGACGGCAGTGATGGGTTACCAGCGGTAACTGGCTTTTTTTCGAAAACACTGGCAAGGGCCATCCGATGTCAGTGTTATTCGTTCTTAAAATCTATTTTTTTATCGTCTTCTAACAGGTTAAAAAACCAACAAACCGAGACTCCCTGACTCACTCCATGGCAACGCATTGGGAGAATATGTTACAGTCGCAAGAAGGAAGCGAAGCAGTGTAAGTACCGCGAAGTGTTCTTTTCTTACGCTTTTTTTATGGCGAGGCTCCAATTTTAGCCAAGCTGCTTTTGTCCCACTGAACCTGGTTTGGCTTCGGGCCATTCTGTTCCGCGCTCTCAAAACGCGCTGCTGTAGAATACAGTTATGCGTAATTAAACTCCTTGTCGCTTTGGCCGGGATTTGTTATAACAATCCACCACTCATTTTTAACTCGGAAATTGGCTAAAAGGCATATCCGAGTTGTTGTTTTGACCCAAAATTCACTCCATCACTCCTTCCTTCCATTCTTTATAACGTTCTGTTTTTCTCTTTTGCGTCTCAGCAATAAAAAGGAAATAAGGAAAAGCAGGATCGAGGTAAGGAATTGTCAGCTCTTGTGTAAAAAAAAAATTAAAAAAAAAAAAAAACAACAACAACAACAACAGAGATTTTGACATGCAGGTGCTCTTTTCCTAGGAACGTGTATTTTACAGTCTTCATATTATTCATAAGATTACACAGGGCGAAAAATAAAACATTCAGAAGAATAAAAAGCTTCCGAGAAGGACTGGGTTCTTCATCCCCTGAGCACTAGAGTTTGCTTCCACCAATCAAGTGAGAGTTGCCCCTTTAATCTTTTCACTGTAATGAGATGCAGGTTCTGTTGTTAACACTTGCTGTTCTCTGCTATTGATCAAGCTGGATGCACCAGCACTGAGCAAGTTCTCAGTTTTAACAAATGACATTGTTGAATGATGAAACCTTTTTGTGGCAGATGGAAAGAGAAGAAGAAAGACGAAGAGAAGAAGAATTACAGAAAGAAAGAGAAAGGGTCAAGTTAGAAATAAAACAGAAAGAGGAAGCCAATAAATCCGAGCAGCAGGTCGGTTAAGGAAATTTCACTCGGTTCAATATTTTCTGTTGTCTTTTTGTGTAATCATCTGATGGTTCTGCAGTAATTCAATTATAATGAGTTGACAAAAAATGTTCTATCAGCCTCTTAGCAGCTTTCTCCTTGTGAGATGGGTCTTGATACGAAGCACTTACTCCTCCAAACTGACACCAGTTTTCAATTTTCTGATTTGAATGGATATTCCGCCAGACTTTTCGTGGGATGCCTTTTGTTTGGAAAAAGAGAAAACAGATAGGAAAATAAATAATTAAAAGAGAATGAAATATCCTATTGGCTGTAGATGAAAGAGTTACACGGAAGGCTAGACAGAGATAAAAATTTAAATAGAAAATTGGCTTTGTTTGGTGGTATAAAGTATGTCAATTTCTCACCTTTCTCTTTGTGGTCTTCAGCGGAAAATGGAGGAAGAAATGGAGAAAAAGAGGAAAGCAAAAGAGGAAAAGGTCGGTATTTCTTCAACCAAGTTGAGCTGTTTGTAAGGAAATTAAGACTTAAAATGAAACGATGGTTTGCGCATTGGACTCAAGACCGAGCAGTTCGGGTTCAATCCCTCGCGGCTAGGGTTGCTTTATTGTATTTTTGTACTGATTTTCACTCCACTCTCCGAAGCAAACATTAATTGGTGCTGCTGAATTGTTCGTTTGCAAGTCAGTTGTTATTCTCTGGTATACTGTTCTAAGTAATTAAAGTGACGGGCTTAAGCCCAGTTCACCAGGCCTGGGTCATTGAGGTGTATTTATCCCACTGTAAATACATAAATGGCTAAGGGTGAAGTGTCCTCTGAAATGGAAAAAGCTGTTTTCTGGGTTCAGTTCAGTGGAATGCTGTTTAAAAGCCATATAAGTGACCTCTCTGATTCAAAATTTTTGGTAACGTTATCGTAACTCGCGTCTTTTTTGCCCTCTAGGAAAAGCGTCAACAGCGGACTTCTGCGATGAAATCAATGTTCGAGAAAATGGGTGGGAAGAAGTAACCAGATTCAAAAGTCCTTTCCTTATATAGTGTAATCTCACTTTACTGTCATTTGTGTAGTGTGACATCAGCTCAGTCTGCCCAATCTAACGCTCCCACTGGGTCGGGTGTGGTTTCGCCACTTGTGCTCAGGATGAAACAACGGCGTTTAGACAGTCCCACTTCATAGGTGACCCATCATTTTTTGACTTCGTAAAATTTGACGTCATTAAGCGACGTAACGTCAAATCTACTTAGTAACCAGGCGTCATTATCCTAATGATAGTTGCCTGATGTTCATAAAATTTAAAGAGGCCGCCACACGGGTAACTTGTGGCTGCATTTTTGTGGTGAGACCATAACCTTACATTATTTCAACTGCGTTTAAGTTCGTTAAGGGGAATTTCTTCGTTGTTTACTCAGTAAATCCTGCTTGTTACATTTTGTATCTGTCCAAATTTGTATCTAATCAAAATACATATTTAGTATAGCTTGGTATGTTGACCTTTTTAAAGCGGTTAATTTTTATGCAATTTTTTTTTTCAAAATGACATGCTAACCCTTTGAGTCTTGTTTAATTTAGTGGAGTATTTATAACACGTATTTAATTTGTATTTAATTTTTGTTAACTACTAGTTTTTGTAACTGCGAAATTACTTTTCTGATGAATCTTCGCAGGATGTGACCAACTGTTTCTCTTTACAGACGTCTTAGAATACTTTCACTTATCGCTGAAAGTTTAATACGCATGCATCTTACCTATGGCAGTTTAACTCTTGAATTCCTATGAGTGACCAGAATCTAATTTCTCCTCACAATAACACTGCTGATCATTAATTATGATCCTGAGAGTAAAGGGACTCGAAAATGATCGTCAGCGTAAGAGGCTTTGATCACTAAACAAATTCTCCTTGTTAGTAACAAAGGAAACGTATGGAAAAAAGTATGGGGAATTTTGATACTGATGTAAAGGTGAAGGGGTTAAAGGTCGCTTATCTTGTCTTCGACCGTTTGAAACGTGTCTATACTTTCTTTTTTTAATCTTAAAATGTTTCTTCCTGTCATAAGACGTTTCGTTTGGAAATGGCTATGACTCGTTTTATTGTAGAATTCGTAACGCAATTTATACATACAGAATGAGGTTATTCATCAGCATTATGATAGTTAAGTATTTGATAAATACCAAAGTTTCTATATATATTGGCAGATTTTTGTAACTGCAACGCAAGATGTTCCAATATTGACATATCCGGGGGATTATGAACCGATAAAATGCTGTAGTATAAAAAATTTTCTAATAATCTTTACCCCAAGGGTAAAATGGGTAGTTATTTTTGTATAGTTGGAAAAACATATAAATTTCTATACTTTAAATAGATATTAGTTTAGTGTTGGTATGGCTATTTCATTTAGTCCGAGGCTTGTATGTGATTGTTATTGTAGTAAATTGAAGCAATGAATTCCTTCTTTTGTTCTTTTTTTTCTTTTATGTTTTTGTTTTACCATGGGAGGCATTTTCTCTTCCTTGGAACTTGCAAGTTGGATCAAAATTTGTTGGAAAATTCGTGAAAAAAATTTCTTCTAAAACCTCCAAGGTTTTTATTTCCTTTTCACTCTCCTTTACAATGTTGAATATCGCTGAAGTGCAAATGTATATATTTCACTTTAAACTGTTCATCCAACATCTCTGGTTTTGGCCGGAAGGAGTATAATTCACAAGAAGAAGCAAAATTTACTAACCCGTATGATCAAAGTTGTGTCAAATTGTGTTCGGTGTAGTTGTGAAAGTTTCCCCAAAGTCAGATAAACGTTCTCCTCTTCACAACAATTCGGGATGGATTTGAACTCAAGCGAATGAAAGGGCGAACCAGATTCCAATCTGGCACAGACGTTGTTTTTGCTCCTTAATTTTTTCACAAGAATCTAGTGAAGAGGACTAATCAAGGCGATCATTAAGAAGCGATTAACATGTAACATCTTACAATTTCAACAGATCACCTTGCAAATAGCTTAACACAAAAACACAAATCTTTAAGTGTGGGGTGTTATCGTAATAAAACGTAAAACTTTCCCTTCTTATTTACGCCAAAAATGTCTAGGGGCAAGAAGGGAGAATTACAAGTCAGATCTCTGGAATTTCAGTGTTATTGTAACTGGAAACTTTTCAAATGGGCAACTGCAGGTTGTTCTATTCACGAGTGGCAGATAATTAAATACGTTTTGATATTTTTTTTTCCAAATATGTAAATGAATTTTAACGAAAAAGATACGAAATAGTTTCAAAAGGTAGATATAGAGTCTGTTTAGGTGTTCAGTAAAACGAAAAAATAAACGGCGCGGTAGTAGGGGAGGGGTAGAAAACGAGAGATGTTTGGTTCGCGTTCATAAAGCGTTCGTAACGCAACCCGACCCAAGCCTTGCTCGTCCTTTAACTTCTCTGCCACTTAATTTGCGCCGCTTTCTAACGCGCCTCGTTCTACTAACTGAACTCCTAAAACAGGCCAGTAAAAAAAACATTTTTCTCGTGTCCCTTTTTTCAAGTAACAGAAATGATTCTCAAAACAAACTTTTTCACTGTATCCAAGAGAGATGAAATTTTAATTGGATCTACCTCCTGGCGTTAAAAATAAATTAAAAAATTTATGAGTTTCAAGGTGTTGTTTTATAAGAGGTAATAGAGCCGTGTGCTAACCAAGCAGCTTGCATTTTCAAAACATTAAAATGATCAAGAAACTGAAGGAAAAGAGGGGCGATTCTCCCTCATCTGCGGTGCTTGAAGCTATCATGATTTTAGTATTTACAACTATTGCGTTTCTTCTCATTCTGTGACGATCGAAGTTTTGGCTGATTTATTAACAACGCGGGTTCACTGGCTGGTTCCACAAGAACGTTATGAGGACAATTTTTCCGTACTGGACTACGTCACTTTTTTCTATTGCCGTATGTCAGTAACTTATTTTGGGAACGTTAGAAATGCGCTATGCCAAAGGACTGTCTTTGGCCAAGACGATGGCTTTCCTGGATCGAAACGACTCAGTTTAGTAACTTGGCGAGTGTGGATTTCGGAGAAGTGGCTTCCCTTGGCAACTGAAGGAGATACAGAATATGCTGGCTTCAATGGAAATAATTTACCCAAATAAACATTGGTGGAGCATTGTTCACACGCGGGATTGCATAACATGTTCGAAATGGTTCACTTAAGGGGCAGTTTTTTTTTCTTTATTTTCTTAAGATTTAAGATCTCTTGTAAATAGGGAGAAATCTTGTGCAAGTAAACCATTAAATGTAGTATGATTTTAATACTTTAGTGGATAGACATAAACCTGGCAACCCTCCATAAGCCTGCACCCAGGCCCTCGTCAGTGCTGTGACATTAGTGAGTGAGTTTATTAGCCAGAAGGGAGCGTGTTACATACCTCTTACAAACCAAGTTCGAGCTCCGCACTGTAAGTTACGGAACTCTGTGTTTTCTGCGCAGATTTATGGCTAAGGCGTGAAGCGTGCGAGCCATAAATCTGAGCGGAAAAAAGCAAGGTTCTGTAACTTAAATTACCGACCGAGGAAAAGAGTTTAGCAAGATTTCTTATATATATATGTGTGTGTGTGTGTTCAAATAGACGGGGAAGATTTCCATTCAAACAAACTTTTGAATCTGACGGGCGGTACAGTGGAATACGGCCCGCTAAATATTGACCAATGATAGCGCACGTACCAACTGAGCGACATAATAAATTGATTTATTATCAAATTCTCCCCGTTAACTTAAGAATAAATTAATGGAAGCTAGAGGGGAGAATCGCGAGCCCGATCTTGAGAGCTAATCGGCTAAAGACGGCTTTGTTCATAAAATTAATTTAGAACAAACCAGGGAAATTCGAGCTAAATGAATTTTTTTGGGTTTCCTCTCTTCCCTTCCAAATTTACAGTACGCCTATTCTTTCCCATTCCACCAGAAAAGTAAACAGCCAGTTTGCTTACAATAACCTGCTTGTTTTTAGAAACGGTGCCTTAAAAAACTTTAACTTAATATCCTTGTACGTAACTCACGCTGAAAAATTCCCGCCAGACAAATTGGAAGCAGCAAATCGGACACTTAAAAGATAGAGCTTTTCTTTACCTTTTGGTGATGATTTGTAACGTGAATTGATCTTCAACCATGGAGAATTTAAGATCTTCTTGAAGTTTATTAGGTGATTTAACGTAAACAAAAATGAAAACATGGATTGATAATTCATGTCACACCTGTCCAGTTCAGGATAAACATTTGCACAAGTTTTGGTAACTAAATATACCTCTTTTCTAACTTCTAAAAACTTTCGTCAGAGTTACGCGATTCAAAAATAATTCTCTTAGCCTCTCCACCAAAATAACGTTTCCGCCACGTTAATAGAAGAAGTCCGAATTACCCATTACTTTTTCAAGGTCAAAGAAACTACCATGCCCAAGAAGTTAAAGGAGAAAGACAAGTCTTCATCGACAGCTTTGCTCGAAGGAATGATGATGCTGTTTTTTTCTGTGTTGACCCTAATGTTTTTTCTCTGAGGACATCTGCATTGATGGAGTATTTATATCAGGTTTGACTTTTGCTCTAGCCGTTCTTCAATCGCTTTTCATTGTTATTTTACCTTTTCAAGAACTCTGTCCCAAATCCAACTTAAACAGTGGAAATGGACCATTTTGAACTGATCTCGATCTTATGGAGTCAAAGATTGACAGCAATTCAACAGAAACAGAGTCTACCTTCGTACGTTATTATGTATCTGCAGCATCTTCTTCATAGCTTCTCCTTTGCTTCCTTAAAGCTTTATTAGACGGAGCCAAAAATGTTTGGCTTGTCTAAAACTGAGTCGGTCCGCTGCCTCAGATGGCAACCTACTACTCTAAAAAGTCGTGGAAACCGGCGTCGCCCTCATAAGAATTATAAGCAACTATGGAACTCGTTTAATTACAACTGGACTGAAGATTTGATCTTTGTGCCTGAATATTTTTCTTCCCACAGTTTAACAATGTGGGACACTTTTTACATTCTAAATTGACAGCACATAATTTCATGTGGAAAAAGAGGACGTTATGTGTGTTTTATTTATTGCTGGTACAGCCCTTGGCGTTTCTAAACATTTTTGTCATATTTGGTACACTTCAAGATTTTTAATTTAGTTGGATTTGCTTTACAATGTAATAAAGTGGACAATTCAGGTACTCGTCGTAAAGTTCAGTCGTGCATGGGAATTTTCAATGCACATAATCGCAGGAACCCGTGAAGTTGTAACTTCAATGAACGAAGGAAGAGAGAAGTGCAACTTCACCGTTAGCCCACACGGGAACGAGGGGAAGCATTAATCCACAGAATCTGTCTTCGTATATTTATCCGGGATTTTGGGTGCTACACTGAGAATTTTACTTTTTTTTTACCCTTTAACTCCCAGAAGGGATTCACATGTAACTTCTCCCTATAATATCCTGACCTCATCCAGCCAACAGGTAATGAGAATACTCAAACTTATCAGGTAGTTGTTATCTTGATCTAACACCAAATTCTCATAACTCATTTACAAGGGAATGCATAGCAGCTAGAAGGGAGAATTAACAATAAGATCTGGAGAATTAAAGGGTTTAGCTTTTGACCAACTTTCCATTAAAGTGCAATAATGACTTTATAATAAAACTATTTTTATTCATTTCACCTATTATAATTTCTAGTTTAACAATGACTTTCTTACATATTTATTCAATCATTTATTTATCGATTTAATTGCCATTTGTCACTGACTCTTCATATTTCTTTTTTCAGCATTTCCTATCTCTGTTGTATCATTTGGTCTGTTACTTTTCTCAACACAAAAAATGCATTACATATATATAGAGAGGCGTCTCTTTATCAATTAATTCTTTAACTCACAAGATCTCATCAGTAATTCTCCTTACTATCTGCCATATAATTCTTATGTTGTTAGTTTGGAGAATTTAGCATTGGATTGACTAAAAATCCCCTAATTGCTATTTTTCTTCATTCTCATCACTTGTCTGCTTAATATTGCACTGACACTGTAAAGAGAATTTCTCTCTTGGTCACCCATGGGAGTTAAGGGTTAATAAAGATAAACTCATAATTTTACACACAATAGAAACACATAATGAGGTGATAACAACACTGTATAATAAAATATAATATCAATTTTTTTTTAAGGAGAAGAGGTAATTTGTTATAAAGTTAGTCCCAATCATAAAAAGAAAAATCTGAGTAGGTCAGGTCAATCTTCCCTTACAAATAATATTTTTAAAGTAATATAACTAATATGAAATTGATACAAAATTCCTCTTTTTCCACTCAGCAATAAATTTTGTTTTATTTTTTTCCCCTGGTTACCCTTATAGGCATCAAATGGTACCTTTTTCATAATTTTTAAATAGTAATGTTATACTGACTCAGTAAAATAAAATATATATGCAGTACCACATTTCATTTTGTTTTGAAGAGTAGGAAATTTGTCAAACATTTGTCCCTATCAATGAAATTTGAGTTCAAGTCCTGATCTGTTCCAAAAATTTGGGCCCGCAGTAATTAGCATAAGCTGTTGCGGAGTCCTTGCCTGCATTGTACCATTTACATTTTTTGTTTTGTTTATGTATATTTAATATTAAGTTGGCAAAGCTAATAAAATAGAAATAAAATAATTCCCTTTCAAATAATATTTTAATATAATTATTGTAAATTATGTGCAATTAATAAAAAATACCCATTTTTCCTCTCACTACATAAACAGGGTAAAAGAAAAGTTATTGCATCAATTGGTATAATTTTTTTGCAAAACATATGTATCTTTCCTACAAAAGAGAATTTAGTTTTCACCTCACATCTCACATGACTTATATTGGAACTCATGCCATCCCATCTGATTCAAGCTGGCAAGGGTTCTTTTCTTGGCACAAATAAAAGCCACCAAACTCTAGTGCAGCATTGTTAAATGTTTTAGATTCAATGAGTTCATATCCAGACGAGGTCATCTTGTACACATGGAAAGTAGCAATTGCAGTGTAGCTCTCCACACACACTGGAGCAAAGCCATCCAAAGTGGGTCCAAGAAGACATGTTTCCAAAGTTGATGGTGCTGTCTCTATTTCAAATTCAAGTTTATTTCCAAGGCTTGTTACCGTGGCATTCATTTTTCCACTGCATCCATCAATGTGCTTTGTTGTCACCAAAGAATTTGTTGGCTTAAAATTAAGTGTTGCTGCTGCACTACGATAGCCAATCAGATGGGCTGGTACATCAAATGTTTCTATGCTAAGGACTCCAAGTGATATTGCAAAGGAGGAACATGAAGGGTCGTCAACTCCTTCTGCCCAAATCCAAGCTGGTGGGAAGCTTTTGCCCCAGTTTTTTTCTTGATGTGCAAGGCCCTGATTTCCTCGTAACATTTCTCCAGACTTTTCATTGACCCAGTTATAGTTAATGAGCTCAGAGCCCAAACTGTAAACAAACCAATGAAGAGGAAGGAAGGGTAGGTGATCAATCCAGCCCTCTGGGCCCTCCCCGTTAGGGCCCCATGGTTTGGGGGGTCCTAAAACACCAATAAAACTTACACCATCCACGTTCGTAAAATTAATTCTCGTTTCGTTTTCATTCACTCTGAAGTAGCCATAGGGTTTTGCCTTCCATTCGAAGTTCGCAGGAGATTTGAAATCTGGATTGTTGGACACAGGCTTGCCATTAACAGTGACCTCGATGTCTTCGTTTGAAGGATAAACTGCGAAGCTTTCCATGGTTCGTCCATCCCCTTTGCTGTGTATAATCGAGACCATGTTTTGCGGATAATGACCAAACTCAGGGCCTTTCTTTTGCATGAGAACTTGACCGAACAAAACTCCGAACGAATGATTCGAGCTGAGATCCATGATTCGCGAATACCATCCTTCCATGAACGGACCTTCGGCTGGAAACAAGTGTGGGTCATATAGATTGCCATTCACCCATGCTTCATGAGAAATCAGGCTCGTAACAAAAGCACACAGAGAAAAATAATTGTAAGCTACCTTCATGTTTACGTGCAAGAATGAACTGCGTATGTGTTGGCTGGTGATTGTCATTCCTGTCACTGTCCTTGCGTTACAAAGAGCGCAAAAGGACAGGGTTCTAGCAGTAACCACCGCTGACCGAAAGCTGTAGTTTGTGGTGGAAATTGTGTTTACTGTCTAAACAAGTTTTACGTGGAGAACAGTTATTTGTTTGGCTTCTAAAAGCGAGAAAATGAACCAGATGTCTATACAAATTTTTGCATCCTAGACAGAAATGAATCTTACTCTCAGCTTGCAATGTGATGCACTAAAGCAAAATGTGTAATATTTCCCGCAGACTTAATCTACCTTGACAACTGGTTCACGATGACCGTTGTTTGCTCAGGAAGAGAGCAACCTATGGGCAAAAATCTCAAGAATGCGCTTTTCATCCTTCATAATGCACATCTGATTAGCGATTATTGAAATATTTCTTGCTGTTCTACCGAGGAAGATGGTTTGGGAGTGCAAGGAGTGTAATATGACATTTAAGACTGAACAGTTGTTTGATACTCACAAGAAGAAGTTTTGTTTCGGAAACAGTGTGGATCCTGCTCGTATTCATTCGAGAATTTCTGGTAAAGGTGGGAGTAACACTGAAAGAAGAGACAGACAAGAATTCCAAATTGTAAGTCAGCTGGTTTGTTGCAAGGGTATACATACCTTGCTGTCAAAAAGGCTACATATCCCCATGTTTCCATGTTCACACGGTAGACGTATCAATTATCACAAGCAAACAGCAGTAAATGTGCTGGTTGTTGACAAGTATCAATTTGAATTTGATATTCTCTGGGTGTATGCCAGCATCAAGTTTCTACTTTTACTAGTCAGATCAAAACTCCTGGAATGTTAAGGGAAGGGGAACGAGAGGGAGAGGATCCCCAGGGATAGAGAACCCCAGGGAAAAGCATATCAGTTCTTAATTTCCTGGCTGGCTAAAACTTCTACAATGTAATGGGGAGGGGATACAATGGGAAGGACCCCTAGGGATAGAGAACCCAAGAGAAAGGGATATCAGTTCCTAATTTCCAGGCTGGCCAAAACTCCCAGAAGGTTATGGGGAAGGGTTACCATGAGAAGGAACCCCAGGGATAGAGAACCCAAAAGAAAGGGATATCAGTTCTCAATTTCCTGGCTGGGTAATGCCATAGCTTGTCTCTAACAGTGAAGATCAAGGGACTGGTGAAGTCCACAGACCCTCCTGGTGGGTGGAAAATTTGGAAGGTTAAGGCGAGGGGATGTTGAGCATAATCATGATTCTGTTATCCTATTGACATTCCTCAAGATGATAACCTAAGTTAGTTCTGATTTTCAATTTTGATATGCATTATTATGCATTGTTTTTAAAACTGTTTTTAAAACTTTGAAATTATAATTTTCCAGCCTTTTTTTATGTGTTATTTCTGAGAGACACTGTAATATGAAGTTGAATATTTGTATTCAATTGCATGGTATAAATGTCTACAATTATTAATTTCTTCTTATCTGATCTCAGCCATTACCATATATCAAGCCTTCAGTTCATTCTGCTCCCAATACTCCATCAAGACATATCAGCAGTGTACATCCAGAAAATGATAGGAGTAGGGTGAGTATAGTTCAAAATGTACAATTTTTTTAAATCATTATCAGAGAGAGGATTAACAAAGATGGTACATTTTGAGTGCATCAGTTGGACGAAGAAAGATGAAGACTTGAATCTTAGATCTTTGGATCTGGCAAAATCCAGAGATCTTAGGTTTTTTTTTACTTTTTCCAAATGTGATGATAATAATAAATAGTATTTTTTAATATTTTTTCTTTTGATTAATATGAGAGGTAAAGAAACCTAAACTAAACATTTGTTTGATTCCTTTATTCAGATGTTTCTTTCTAGCCAAAATCATTCCTTGCGTCATCAATCTGCACCAAACACACCTTCTGGAGAATATGATGGTATAACAGCTCTTGAAAAAGAAAAGGTTAGTTGAGCATGGAAATTAAAAAGGAAATTAAAATGTATTGATGCATTGTATGAGTGGTGTAATACTTTACCCAATAAATTAACCCTTTACACCCTAACATCAGTATACATATTCTCTATACCTTTCTCTATACATATCCCAAGGTGCTGACAAGGAGAATTTCTTTAACAATCAAGAGCTTTTTTGTTAGTGACCATTTCCTTTATTCTTATAACCTTAATTTATGATTTGAGGGTGATATTGTAGGGAGAATTTTAATTATGATTAAGTCACTCTCAGGGTTCACAGAGTTATTGCTATTGGCAATCAATTAAATAATGATAGTAAAAATCTTGGATGAATACTTTTCACTCTGTCAATCTTTTATAATCATTTTCTGTCATAATTATGTTTCTGAATTTAAGATTGACCAGTTAAAAAGGTTCAAGGCTCATCATATGCAGAGAAATTCAAGGAACTTAGAGGAAAAAGTTTCTTTGGACAGTATCAAAGATAGGCAATTTCAGGTACATTACTTGAAGACCAAGATAATTTTATATTATTGGATTTTCTTCTGTAGAATTCAGGCTATATGTATAACATGAGAAATGTGTTCTCTTTTAAGTGATTGCTGTGTATAAACTTACAGAATTCACTGCAATAAACATGACAGAACAAGCTTACTGTTCAGAGCAATGAACAATCTAGGTTTATTGTATTAATCCTTTAACTCCCAGATCAAAAATATAATTCTCCTTACTGTCAACTATACAATTCTTCTAATGTTAGTTTAGAGAATTTAGTATTGGATTTACAAATTGATATTTTCTCTATTCTCATCACTTATCTGGTTGATATCATATTGATATTGTAAGGAGAAATTCTGTCTTGGTCACTCATGGAAGTTAAGGGTTCAAACATTTATTACAGACATCAAGAAGAGGCAATTACGATCATGATAGAGGTGATGACAGGATTGGGAAATTGACTGAGATTCATCAGCAGCAGCTTGCCGAACTTAAACTGAGGAATGAGAAACTCCAGGAAGAGAAAGCCAGTAAGTAAAGAAATTTATTTCTCTCTGAATCTCTGTTATTAATACGTAAACTTTGTTAAGCAATACATATAAGTTTATCTTCATGAGCATCAGCAATCAGAGCTTACCTTTTGTCATAAATGATGAATTAACTGAATGTATAAATCCAGTTAAGAGATTTTGAGAAAGTCTATTTTACTTGGACCAATTTTAAATCAAGGATTAAGTTATTCATGTGTGTATTTACTGTCACTTACCAGGGCTTGCTGAAAGATTGAATTCTCTTGGAATAAGAAGTAGACAAAAAATTCCATCTCAGGGAAGTCTGGTATGGTTCCTGGTGTGTTTGTTGAAGTGCTTGTATATACAAACATGTGCTGCTGCTGAGTTATTTGCCTAATATATTGTTTCCTTAAATTTTTAAGAAACAACAAGCCACAGAACTTGATGGACTCAAGAGATATTTGGAATTCAAAGAAGAGGAAGAAAAGTTAGAAAATTCTTAAAACTCCTGTGTGACTTTATTTTTGAATATGTGTTACTTTCCCTCAGGCCTGGATGATTTTCTTAGCTCCTGTTTTTCTTTTCCCAGGAGAAATTTCTATGCTCAGCAATCTAAGACCAATGTAATGCAAGTTTCACCCAGATCACCACCTCAAAGTGCCACAGCTGATTACTTAAGGGGTTCAGAATTGCAAGCAGTACATCCAAGGTACTATCTATTATTCATACATTTAACTATTTTAGCCTGGAGTTTTACTGCTGAGAGTATTTCACATACTACCAAAAATTGTCTTTATTAATCTTCAACTTACATACAACAGTGCATTACTAACACTACTTAAAAACACTTGCAGTAATTACAATACTAACAATGCTAAAGTTACTTACAATACTACCCCTGTTGTGTCTAATACATATTGATACTCATGTCAAAGACTACTTACAAAAGGATTAAGTTAGCTTACATACAAATTATGTGACACTTACACTACTTGCAATATGAATTTTAGATAAATAATTAGCTTACTCTGCATATTTAACAATACTTACACTAGGTGATTAGTAGTAGTAAAGCCTTTACACGGGCCCATGGGGCCAGTGCTTAACTCCAGTTTTCTCAGCATGAAACAGCTAGGAGTATTGCTACTCCCCCCTGGATGGGATGCTAGTCCACCGCAGGGTTACCCCCAGCACATTTGCTGGTACCCATTTGTACACCTGGGTGAAGAGAAACACTGTGAGAGTAAAGTATCTTGCCTAAGAACACAACACAATGAACCCTGGCCAGGGCTCGAACCGAGACCACCTGATCCGGAGTCGAGCGCACTAACCATGAGGCCACCGCGCCTCCCTAATTACAACAGGAGAGGCAGATACAATTTATGAGAGGTAGACTGCAGCATATCACAGACACAATGCAGATACATGTACTTCAATTACATTTCAGAGCTTAGCGCTACCTTTTCCTTGGTTTTTTTTCTTGTAGGAAATCTTTGAGGGAGCCATCCAATGGAAGAGGTACTGTATACTGCAGAGTAACCACACATGAACAAAAAAATTAACTGTTTGTTGCAATTAACCAAGATTTCTGTCTGTTATAATTCTACTTAAAATGATTTTGGTCTATAATATCTTAATGTGTACAGGTAGCTTATTTATATATTAAAATATTTTTATTTGTTGCTTTTACAGGCCAGGTTGTGCCGTATCATTCTCCACCAGTACAATATTTTGAGCCTGGACCAGTACCACTTGGGCGGGGCAATATCTTGCATGAAATTAAGTGAGTCCTTTTCCAGATTTTAATCACTTAAAATATCATTTTGGAACGCCTAAATTTGGCCATTTTTTGGCAAAGTATTCCCCCATCCAGATCCCATGGATAGCATCTGCTTTCATCACTTGTCCAGCACCTAAATTGAGTAGTACTGGGAGCTAGCTTCATCAACTCAGCTGACTACTTTGTAACTTTATCATAGCCCTGAGCATTCTGTGCCCAGATTTGGGCGAAGACAGTCTCCATAAGTCATCAGAGTTATCTTACTGTATTTAAATGTAGAATGGGCAAACATGACCTCATTTTTTGCACATTTTTTTTCTGTATTGTGAAACCATGACAAATTGAATATATGTCCAGAAACTGCATTTACAGTACTTTGTGTAGTGTGATCGTCCGGGTGAGTGTAGTTCTGAAAAGAACTGTTGTTGGTGACTGACGTTTCGACTATCTGTGCGATAGTCATCTTCAGAGTCAAGTAAGGAATAGTTGTCATCATCGACTGACAACTATTCCTTACTTGACTCTGAAGATGACTATCGCACAGATAGTCGAAACGTCAGTCACCAACAACAGTTCTTTTCAGAACTACACTCACCCGGACGATCACACTACACAAACTACTGATACTCCTGGGTTCAAACCATTTACTTTATTTACAGTACTGTAAGAGTAAACAGAGAGGTGGTTTCCCAACTTACGCATATCTTCCTTATATTAGCTGATGAGAACTTCTGTGTCATTGTCCACAGTGTGCTGAAGAATGAATACTTTCAAAGGGGTGGCCATGATCCAGAAATACTTGCACAGATAAGAGATCTAGAGTATGAGGCACAGAGAATGCAAGCTACCCAGAGACCACAAGGTAAAAAAGACAAGGAATAATTTTTACTTAATATTTGCCCATGTGATTGATATTCATTTGTTATGCATTTGTTAGCTCAGTCGATAGAGCACTACACCAGTCTTACAGAGGTCATGGGTTTAAATCCCGTACAGGAATGAATTTTTTCAGGCCTTATTTTCACCACTGCTTAAGTAGAGTTCATAACTGCAAAGATTGCATTTATTCATACATTTTCTTGTCAGTCTCTCCATTTAATAAATAAGGGACACAAACTTTGATCACAGCTCAAAAAAATAGTTCCATTACCTTTCAGTTGAAGGGAAACCTCCATTCTGAGAACACTTTTACAAGTCCCAAAGGTGCCCCCTGATTGGAGGTTCCTTGATGTCTGTTACCTTAATTAAAGTAACCTTCAAGTAGATTATTAGCACTATAGGACTTGTGTTTCTCTGGCTGAGGGAAAATTTGAGACAAAATTGAATTGCTTCACATTGCACTGCCTAAGGCATCATACTTTCCTACAAGTGCAAAAATGCTTCTGCAAAGCCCCAATAAGGAGGACCTGCTCTCAGTCTATAATTAAGGGGCATGTCAATTCAGGAGACACATTTCATCCCCTGAATTGAGGTTTCACTTTTATGTACTGGTAGTTACCACTGATTTGTACATTCTACCTATGAGCTTTCTTAAGGTGTACTTGAACAGCTTAACAGATGTGCATGTGCTGTAATGCATCTTTCTGGCTAGCAAACCATTTAACCTACGGTACCTTGTATTAATTTCTCTTGTTTATGAATATATTCCTTTTACAAACATACATATGTATGTTTGTAAAATTAATATAAAAGGAAAACTTGCCACTGTTAGACTCACATTTACTGTATCTGTCTTAACATGACTGACACAACAAGCTGGAGATCCATTCCTGCAACAGCAAATTTTGAGTTTCCACTTGGCCAATCAGAGACTTGAACAGGAGCTGCAACTTCTAAGGGTAAGAAATGGTTTGATACATACTTAAACTTAAGATGCTGGCTTAATCATAAAGTTTTTAATAATTAATCTCTTTGTCTAACTTCTACTGCATATAAAAAAGGTACTCTTCTTCTTTTTCACTAAATTTGTTGTAGGATGAGAGAGGTCAGAAGGAAAGAAAGCGTTCACCAGGTACTGATCTTTCACCTTTTATTTTTACATTAGTTTTACTTATGTATCTTACTGTAGTGATACAAGCTCTGTTTAGTCTGAAGTGCTTTGGACTCTGGATAGAGACATCCTTGCTGGAGATCTGGCTGGGTCATTATGCTTTTATTTCTTGAGCAAGATATTTTACTCTCATTGTGTCTCCTACTCACCTGAGAGGGAATTTTGAGGGGGGAGGGGAGGTGAGGTGAGCAGGGGGGGAGGGGAAAAGGAATTACAGTACAACTCACTCCACTTTACTCTCATTGTGTATTTCTTCACCCAGGGCTGAGTTGTTCAAAGCTGGTTTAAGATAACCCAGGGTTAGTGTCAAATTTGATTTCAGATCTGAAAGCTTTGAGAGAAAATCCACATCAATTATTTTTGTCAACAAGTTGATAATTGGCTGCTCTAAAAAGAAGGAGGAAAATTGTCCTAAAAAGGCTTTTGAACGAAGAAAGAAAGAAACCTGGATTAAAGTTTAACCCTAGGTTAGCACTAATCGGCCTTTGAACAACTGGGCCCAGGAGTATTAATGGGTGTCAGCAAATGTCGAGGAAACTCATTGTAATGCAGGGATGAGAGGGTGGGGGATAATTTGCAGTGGACTTACTTGTCGTTCGGGGGGGAGGGGGTGGTGCTAATACTCCTAAGTCACTTGAATCGTCATGTAAAGAAAGTGGAATAATCTCTGGTGGTGTGGCTTGCACAGTTAGTGTACAAAAGCGACTATTTCTTGGCTAGTCTTTCATTTTCCATAAAATGGATACAATTGAGACGCATGCTTTTGATCTTTTTTCTTCAGAGGTGGATCCTGAATTCCAACGACTGAAAGAAGAGCACTTGGTGAAAATGGCATCACTGAGACAAGAAACAGAGCTTTTGAAGCAACAGGCAGAGGTGGAGAAGATGAGAAAACAACTGAAAGAGCTTAGAGGAGAGACTATAATACCACTGGAAGGGAATAGAAAGGTTTGTACGTGTTCCTTTCAAGTGAACTCTTTGGACTCACAGCAACTGTATTGCTTGCGTATATTGCAGGACGTGAGAATCGCACGCGTGTCACTCACTAATTTCGCGCGTGTGGCTGTAAATTAGAAATTTCCTAAAATACAGTGACAATGCAAAGACGCCTTCTACAGCAGGTATTACATTAGACATTCGAATGCATATTTCATTACGCTATTAATTATCAGTTATTTTGAGAGCCGAAGCTCTTGTTTAATTGTTATTGCTCCTCCCAGAAGTGATTAGCAAGTAACTTCTCCCTGTAATATCCCTAAATTATTCAGGAAACAGGTAATGAGAACACTTAAACTCCTGTAATCTGGTAGAAGTTTTTATCCTGATCTAACACCAAATTCTTACTAGGAAATGTGTAGCAGCTAGAGGGAAATGTGTAGCAGCTAGAGGGGAGAATTAACAATCAGATCTTGGGTTAAAAGATCAACTAAGAGACATGTGTTATGATTTTACTGCGAGTGTCTGTCACACTGATCTATTGCTTTACATTCTAAACTACAGACGTTCGAGTCGCCATTTATATTAACAAACACAAGCACAGACAAGGAATTGCAGCCGAGTCCTTACGATCCAAAGTAGGTAGCCCAAATAATTTTAATTCAATGTCCTCCATCGTTTCATTTGGCTTCAAGTTCATTCTCGAGTTCCAAAGCCCACACTTTCAAAATGAGAAAGTTGAAATCTGTACATACAGGAGAATAGAGAAGAGTATGGCTAATGATGTAATATTCTTCTTACAGTGCTGGGTTTGCCGTATTCTGGGATTTTGTTCTTGGCCTGAGCACGTCCTTTCCCAGATGTAGACTCGCTGCTGGGGTGTATCAAGGGGCAGATATATCGACAGACGTCAAACTGCTACCAATTGTTAGAACAACAGTCATCACCCGACAGAGCCATCCCACAATCCCCCCTGGTGGAGCAGGAGTTATTGGTGTAAAGCATCCATTTCCAAGGTAAGATCTTCGATGCGTTTTATCGCTTGGCGCACATGACCAGAATTTGGCCTGTTGTTTACTAGCACCTGTGTTACTGTATCTTTAGATGTATGCCGGATCAGAATCTCGGCCTTGTTGTTGAGCTTCAAGCAAACAGTCCTGAGGACTCTAATGACCCAAATGAGCTGTTTTCAAAAGGGTGGACTAGAATTGACTTGTTTGACATGAGCAACCGACTGCTCAGTGGAAGGTACGAAAATTCATATATAATTCTCATAATTATTTCAGTGGGTTTTTTTTTAATTTTATGGAATTCTTAAATTTATTGTTTGTGTTCCAGGTGGAAGATCCCGATCAGAATCTCTCCAATCAAAGCATTTCTTAGCACCCATGAACTTAACATGATACCCCAGGTTGGTCTGTTTTTCTCTTTTGCCTGTACGCCTCTTGACTGATTTGTTAATATCCTTTAACGGATAAGTTTTATATTTCGGTGTAATCTTCCTTTTTTGATTATTTTCTCCTTTACCAAATTAGTATTTTGTAGTTTCCTGTCAAGTTGGAGATAAATTGGGCAGTTTTATTCAGCCTTTAACCCTTTAAGAGTGCCTAGCATCTAAAGTCTCCTTACAATATCATTCCTAAATTACACATGAAGGTTAGGAGAACAGATCTCTTGACTGTTGAACAAACTCTCCCTGTCAGCACCTTGTGAATGTAGGGAAAAAAATTATGGAAAATATGCATTCTGTTGTTAGGGTTTAGTGGGTTAACTGTGTATAAATGGCTTTAGGTGATATTAACTAGTTCGTTAAATTTGATTTGACTTTTGTATCATTAAGGTCGGACAGGCAGAGCTTTATCTCAGGCTTGTGAACAGTCGCGACATACCCTCGCAAGACACACAGAATCCCCAGCCTGTCCAACATCATTTGTACAAATATCCATCAGTGGTAAGACACATCAGCTATAAACAGTGTATAACTGAATCCTTCTCCAAAACTGCAACTGAAAATTAAAATAAAAAAATGTAAAACTGCACAGGAAATTTATGCCAACGCCAACTCTGCCCCAAGCCATCGTATAGAGCGCATTCCAAAACCAAGATCAAGGTGCTGATGATGGCCAATCAGCGGAAAGAAAAATAACACAGCGAGCCAATGAGAAACCAAAATTAAAACATGTCACCTGCGTGTAGCGCGGGAAAATAAGAGTTCCTTAGTCGTTGTCGGTTTCAGTTTTGTATTTCAGCGGTAGATGAGTTGGTGCAAGTTTTCTACACAAATCAAAGACTGTTGTTTACTTTCAACACACAGTTTAAAGACGCTCCGTCATGTAATCCTATTGAATTCTCTCTACCCAGTTGTTACGTGTTGGTTTTACTCTTTTTTTAAGCAGGGTTGTCTTTTCAAAAGTGTTTTTGATCGTTATTTATTCTTTTAGTAAACAATTCGTGTATAATTTTTTTCCACCTTAGGAGAACATTCGCGTCATTCCTCAAGTTTCTACGCTGTCCGTCAACCACGGCTCGCAAAATTTTGCCCCAGCGCCACCCTCACCTCCGTCAGTTCCTCCCCCTCCCCCTCCCCCTCCCCCTCCCCGTTCTGACACCCCGGCAGCTGTTTCACAGAAAGCAGAAAGGTAAGAGTTTATCCAGAATGGTAAACCCTTTGAGACACCTCAAGGCGCTTTCATGTAGTCGAAGAAGAATCTGACCAAATAGACCGGACAGTCAAACCCTTTCTCCCGCAGCATTGACCAAAACGTAATTTCTCCTAATTACATCATAGGCCGTCAAGCAGACCAATGTTGAGGATAAATATATATAAACCAACTAAAGAATTTCTTTTGATCTGCACCAATTTCTCTGAACTATTATTATAAAAAAATGGATTAGAAAAAGTATGGAGAATTACTTTTAAGGTCTTAAGAGCGAAACGCTCTGATTTATCTGGGAGTTCCTAGGTAGTCATTGCTTTTATTTCAATTTCTTCAGTTTATTCGCTTTTCCTACTTTTGTCTTCCCATATATCATAGCGTCCCGAGAACCCCGCTTGATGAGTCAGTCGTTGGTTTCCAAGTAGACCAACTGATTGATGCCATTCAGGGAGAAGCTAGGATTAAAATAACAGTCTACGAGCATGGCGAGGGACAGGTAAGTTGTGGCAGAGAGGTTTACCTTTCAACTTGTCACGCCAGAGACAGCAGTCTAAAGTCATTCATTCGATCCATTTAGAAGTTAATCAGTGTAATATTTAGATAGCCAGTAAAACAATCAGGCTGATGAGTAATTGATCAGTCAGTCCGTCCGTCAGTCAGTCTAACAGTCGTCAGTCAGTCGATCAGTCAGTTAGTCAGTCAGTCAGCCAGCCAGTCAGTCAGTCAAGCAGTCAGTCAGCAAGTCAGTCAGTCAACTAGTCAGTCAGTCAGTCAGCCAGCCAGCCAGCCAGTCAGTCAGCCAGTCAGTCAGTCAGCCAGTCAGCCAGCCAGTCAGTCAGTCAGTCAGTCAGTCAGTCAGTCAGCCAGCCAGTCAGCCAGTCAGTCAGCCAGTCAGTCAGTCAGCCAGTCAGCCAGCCAGTCAGTCAGCCAGTCAGTCAGTCAGTCAGTCAGCCAGCCAGCCAGCCAGTCAGTCAGCCAGTCAGTCAGTCAGTCAGCCAGTCAGCCAGCCAGTCAGCCAGTCAGCCAGCCAGTCAGTCAGTCAGCCAGCCAGTCAGTCAGCCAGTCAGTCAGCCAGTCAGTCAGCCAGTCAGTCAGCCAGTCAGTCAACCAGTCAGCTAGTCAGTCAATCATCCAGTTAATCAGTCAACCAGTTACTCAGCTAGTCATTAAATCGGTCAGTAAATCAATAGTTCGATATTAGGAAAAGAGATGCTCTACGTCAATTCGTAAAAGAATCCTTTCCTGGTCATATTTTCAGGTTCTTAAAGGAGACAATAACATCCCAATAATGTGTGTAACCAGGTCAGCAAAACAAGACTTCCTTGAGGGAATATTCTCCTTTGGATTACAGGAGGTAAGCACAATTTCATTATGTTTTCATCGCACCTTTAAACCTCTATACCCTAACATTAACTTGCAAATTCTCCACATTTCTCTTTACACGTTTCCTTTGATAGCGATAGGGAGAATATGGTTAACGATCAAGTTGTACTTAAGCAGGCGATCATTTCCTTAATGCTTTATTCAGTGGCGATGATATAAGGAGAGATTAGATGATACAGTCATGATATAGTCACTTGTAAGGTGAAAGAGTCAGGAGCGGACTTGAAATGAAAAATCCCTACAATATTTCCATCAATTACCAAAATAACGGATGCATATCCTACAAACTAGAGTAAACTTTTTAAACTACATTTCGAACAACAGGCAAGGGTTATACATTCTGTATCGTTAGGGAGTATAAGACGGGACCAAGCCGGCTTTATATGATTAGTTCAATTGTTTTAACCCTGGAGAGAGTAGCATTGCCTTTTGTGTGAGATTTTTTATTACAGCAGTTCAGTCTGCTTTGAAATTAATTCGGATGAAAAAGGATAAAAAGGAGAGCTGCTTTACTTAGTTGAAAAACCTTACTACGGTCCTTTGAAAATAGAAACCTGAAGTATGGCGAAAATTAATTTTTTGTCACTCTGAATATTATGTAAATTTTTAGCGAATGAAGATTTGTCAGTGATCGATAAATTGGTCGTTGAACTCAGCAGCGGAATAAGATAAAGAGTTTGGAAAGGTTTTATGTCGGAGACCGTACAAAGTTAAGATTTTTGATTGACAGATTTGTGCATGTGAACGCTTCGAAGCTACCCCTTTTCATCTTGAGTTTGAACGGAACTGTGGGCAAATATTGGTTGTACGTAAAAAACCTTTCAAATATGACTTGTTCGACTTTATTGCTTCCTGACATTTATGAAACTTTTTCATTTATTTTGAGATGTCTTTGTTTTATTGTGACACTAATATCTCTTCTTCTAACATCCAAAATATTATTAACGTAACTAAGATGGAAAATTGGCATTTAATTAATAAGGATTGACGTCAAGGTGTCCTTTGAAACATCCGGGCTTGATTTGCTTGAGGCTAAAAAGCGTCATTTGTTAAATTAAAAACATTTTAAGAAGTCTGATATCTTACACTATTGACTTCGATATATTTTAAGCCTTTCTGATTGATTTAACTCTAAGTTTTTCAAGATGCATAGTTCTTGGATTCGCACTCTCCATTAGGGAAAACAGTAGCTATCATCATGTTATAAATTTGATTTTTCGTAAAAAGATCCAGTTTATTAATGCAAGTGCGATTATATGCTTTTAAGAAACAAAATAATCTATTCAAAGACAATTTAAAATTTATTCTTGTAAGTTAAGTGTGTTTATATGATTTTACTAAACAAAAAAGTCTATTTGAACGAGACTTTCAATTTATTCTTTCAAGTTCAGTTCACGAAAAGACTATTCTCTTCAAAAGAGACTTTCTTTAGAGTATTCAATTACTTAAATGGAAATAATCGTTAAGCTAAAAGTGCAAAATTTTGAAGTTATTGAAATTCAACATCCCCTCCTACGTGTTTTATGTTTACAGTCGTGGGGATCAAAGACATAATACGCCAGCTTTATTCTATGGTGCAATAATTTATGTACAATTTCTTTAAAAATGCTTTTTATTTTTGCCTTTGCTAATTACATTATATGATAAGGAAAAGCAAGTAACGTTTGCTCCAATTGGCATTGATATGAATTTTTACCTGATTCGTCCCAAGACTCCATCGCTGACGCGCGACAAGGCACTGCGACCTGAGAAGCGGGTTATGATGGGAAGATGGATGTGAAGGTCTCTCATCTTCTTTCTCTCCTGACCATCATACATTGCTGTCCCTTTTCCCCCTTACGGCACGTTCTTTTAGACTCCTTGGGACGAGTTAGCAATTAAACCACGTGCATGCTTGAGGAATTTTTAAATGGTTTCCATAGAAACTTAAAAATGAAAACTGTGCAGTGGATATTTTTATCTGATGCTAATTGGCACGTGACTTGTGTTATTAGAATTTTTTTTTTCCGTGTGCTTTTCATCGCAACGGAGCATTTTGCTTTCTATTTTCTCATTAAACTCATAAATTCCCATTCTATGTTCACGGCTCAGTGGTCGAGCCTTTTGACCGGCATCAGAAGTAAGTGAGGCGCTAATCTCACTTCCACCCTCCCCCCCCCCCCCAAAAAAAAAAAAAAAAAAAAACACGTTCTATCTGAAGTTGTTGGGAAAATGATCATATAAAAAACTTTTACGTCAACGAAATACTTCTCTTCGAATCAAATAATCACAGTACTGTAAAATCCACCGACAAATTCTTAATTGCGAACTTCAGTTCAATATAAATAAGCTTTTCCTCTAACAAATCCATCAATTCCAAAAAATCACTTAATGAATCAAAAAGTTACTAATTGATAAGCGTCTCTTTCTTTACAACTGTGACTGGAGGTGTATCTCCACTTTTACTGATCCACTTGATTTTCACTTGTTTCGTTCGGCTTCGGTTCTCTGTATCGTTGTCGTTTTTTCCTTTGCCTGTTTCATTAACCTCCTCAATTTCCTCCTCCACGACTATATACTCGCCATGCTGCTGAGTGCCGTTCGGGAAGATGTACGTACCAGGGCCGATCATTTTGTCGTCGTAAAAGTTGCCGATGTAGTTTTGTTTTCCGAAAGTCAATTTTCCCCTTCCTGCGAAAAAATTAACAAAGAATACGAAAGTTTTGTCTTTAATGGCCGTGTGAGAGGTCCGTGCGTCATCACCTTAAGCCAAAAATTTTTCCGTTCGGTCCTCTCTCTGTACATAGTATTTAGAAATAAACATCGCGATAACCAAAAGAAATTTGTTCCTCATAGCAGAAATAAGTTGGGAAGAAAGAAATCAGTTTGGGGAATTTTTTTTTTAACTCTTTCACTCACGAGATCTGGGTGTTAATTCTTCCCTCTCGCTGCTACACATTTCCTCGTTATTTACCTACCAGAATTTGGTGTTAGATCAAGATAATAAGCTCTACTTGACAAGTTTGAGTATTCTCATTACCTGTTTACTGAACAATGTATGGAAATTATAGGGAGAAGTTACATGTTAATCACTGGGAGTTAAAGGTTAATCAAATATGTTCCCAAGACTAAAATTGAGAATAAGATAGAGAATTGTAATGGGTTCTTCGCTGGTGAGTAGTGAGGAGAATTGATATTCGATCTTGTAAGAAGCTTTCTCATTATTTGATTTCTTCGGTGTTCGTTTACATTACCAAAGTATTTTGGTAAGGTTTTTTTTTTAGTTCAAGGTAGTTTTCTACTTAGAAAAGCAACTGAGAAATATCTTTGATATCTGTAGCTCTTCCCACGCAACTAAGTAAACGGCAAGGCGACCGACAACAGCGATAGAATTTACAAATGAAATGGAAAACGAAGCCATAAAATTTTGTATAAAACCTCTATAGCTTGCAAATTTGCCTTCCATTGCGTTACGGTGCTGATAGAAAATTTATCCGTCCTAGGATAACGAAATTCTATAAGTATTGCAAAGGAAAGAGAACCAAGAAAATTTGTCTTTTTTTTTCAGTAGTCTGGCTGAATTTATTCCGTCTTAAGTTTTGTGAAATTAAAATTATGCTGTTTTTAAAGACATTTTTAATGAGATGAGAGTGGGAGTTGTAAATGGAAGTGGATATTTTACGAAATTCGCTTAAGCCACAGAGAATTGAAACGTTACAGTGACGACCGGATTAATTGTTATTGTAGTAAATCCATTTTTTTTTCCGCTTATGAGTTTTAAAACGCAATGGTCTACTTCAGCTTATCTCAGCTTCAATGCACAAGGGTGTAATTGTTTCCATTTATTCTATATTATGACTGGGTGATAGTTTGAGTTTTAATTAAACTCTCAGTCGTATTTTTGACATTTTGTATTGACTAAAACCTGCTCTTCATGTATGTTAAAAAAACCTCTTTAACCTCATACTGAATAATGATCAAAACTCATTTTGGTCGTGGTGAAGCTCGTTGTGATACGCATTTGCAATTTTTAGTTTAAAAGTATATTTTGCCTTCAAAAGTTTTGCCCCTTGTTATGATAGCCATTCTTCAAATTTATTCCGTAATTTAATACATTAATTTTCGGTTCTTTGATCGCAAAGCGCTCATTTGCATTCGTCGATTTGCCATCAGACAACTTGTTTAGTTTCTAATGTAAAACTGTCTCCATTATATATGTGCCAATGTTTGTTTTTACCAGTTCCAGTTTGTTTTTTAAAGTATAAAAACTCGCCAGCGACAACTTTCAGCTTTGTATCTGTTTTTTCTTTGTGTTCGTACGATTTGTCGGTTTTAATTTATTTATGTCCAGCACGTTTTCCTTTCTTAATATTTAATGGGCATGTGAAAGCTCCTAGCAACCCTTTCTTCAAAAATTTCTTTTATAAGGCGAATATCGAGAGAAATGTTACTTTTTAATCGTGTGCCAAGACGTGATTATCATCAAATTATCTCTTCAAGATCGTTCCATAAATAGAGTTTTTTTTACATAGTTTACGATCGTCAAAAATTCTGATCGTCAAACTGTTTGCCCAAACTGAGTGATCCGCCATCTTCGAGCTGTCGGTGCAAATTGTGATCGAAGTGATTCAAACTGGTGATATTACGGTTAACGTATTTAAAAGCAAAGCCTTATTACAAGACCGTTTCGACTTCTTTGTTTTGTGTTCGTCTTCAATATTTTACACTAAGTACGCAATTATTATTTTTGTACCAAAAAACATCTTGAAAAAGCTAACCTGATCTTTTTCCTTCGAACCACTGTCCTTCGTATGACATTCCACTCGCCGCGTATGTATACGTCCCTTGTCCGTGTCTTCGGTCGTATTCCCATTCGCCTCGATACAAATCGCCATTGGTATAAAAATAAGACCCAAATCCATGCCTGAGATCGTCTCTCCAGCTTCCCTCATACTTCGCTCCATCAGGATACAAAAAAGTCCCTTGTCCGTTTTTCTTGTTGTTTTCGTAATGCCCCATATAACACGCGTTTCGCGACTTGCCCTTGAGCTTTCTAAAGACATATTTACCATAGCCATTTCTGTACCCGTGCTTATACTGTCCTTCGTATATATCGCCATTGGGCAGCCTTGCTTTCCCCTTTCCGTGCCGTTCGCCGTTTTCGTTCCGATCTCCTTCGTACGTATACGGTAACACCTCGTTTTCGGAGTCCATCTCCTCGTCAGATTCGCGTAACGTTTCCATGCCACCAAAATTTCAAATAAAAAAGCCGATTTGTTTTATTCAAACTCACAAGAATTAAAAAATGCGTTGAGAATTTTTTAATCTTCCGTGTGGTGGAAACTACTCGCTTTTCTCGAGAATAAATCAAATTAAGTGATATTTTGTCGCGCAGATCAAAACTTCAAATATACTGTGACACCGAAATGCTCGCCTTAAACTTCCCCCACAGATAGACCGCCAGATAATTTTAATTTTTAACCGCGTGTTTTTAGTTTGCTCTGAAAGCGTCTACTCGTGGATAAAAAAAAGAAAACCTCTACACGAATCACGTTAATATTTTAAAGATGTCTTTTGTGATTGTGTTGGAGATACTTTCGCTTTAGAACAGGGTGATGTATTTAAATCATTCCTGAATATTTCAATTGGTGCTTCACTCGCAAACATGGCCAGACACTCAGAAAACATAATCGTGCTTCTGAATTATTAATTGGCTGGGAAATTTTTTGCGGTAGTATTTCCAAATTATCTAAAATATGCAA
Source organism: Pocillopora damicornis (assembly GCF_964200805.1). Classification (NCBI taxonomy): domain Eukaryota; kingdom Metazoa; phylum Cnidaria; class Anthozoa; order Scleractinia; family Pocilloporidae; genus Pocillopora; species Pocillopora damicornis. The sequence goes on from NC_142680.1 coordinate 3,623,880, forward strand.
AACAGGGGAATTGCCGGCAAACTGCTGCGAAAGATATCGCTTGGGGCAGTTGTTTTTCTTTTTCTGCGATAGCTACTATATCATTTCATCGTTTAAACCCTTTTTTTGTGAGGAAGGAAGACTATAGCGATTAAAATCCTGACGCTGATGGGAAAAAATTTAATGCTATAGTTTTTCCAAAAATAAAGTGATACATACACATTCAAATTGGCCGCATATTTTTTTTTTATCACACAGGTTTGCTCAATGCACCTTTTTCATTCAATGTAGTTCTCTCAATTAAACTGAAGCGAGAACACTAAACAATTTGGAAACATATTTTTTTGTTTAAGTTACAGTTCGTCCATTTCAATTTTGTTTTTCTTTTTTTTTATTTTCAGTTAGAGAATTTTCTTCCGCAAGGTCGATGTTCTTAATCAAAATAATCTTTATGCCTCAAGTTCAGTGTTTTGCACCGCGTCATTAATATTACATACTTTTTAAAAGGAGATAATTTTTATTTTGATTTCCTTTGATCCCCAATAAAATTTAAAATAGAGAATGTTTCTGCTTCAAAAATATAGTCGTCACAAATTTATAGAAGTACAAAAGTATCGTGCAGTCCTTTTTAAACATTGAGGCTGATACCTTCTCCAAGAAAAGAGAATCAGAAGGAAAAATTTTCTTAACTCCTTACGGAATCGGGAATAATAAAGTTTGATTTCGTTCATGATCGATGAATGGTTGTAATTGAGTTCATAAATGTTCTGAATACCTCGTTAACCTCCTGAACTCTAATATCAGTACTCATATTCTCCCCACTGTTCGCTTTACATTTCCCTTGGTACGGATTAGGAGAATTTGTCTCACAATCAAAGCTGCTAAGGTTGGCGATCATTTCCTTTATTCTCATGATGTTAATGAATGATTCAGCAGTATTACTGTAAGGAGAAATTAGATGCTGGTCACTCTTAAGGTTTTAAGGTTTGACTGTATACGCTTCTTGAACACAGGTGCTTCGGTAAACTTTACGATCAAATTTCAAGTAACTGGCCTCCTTATTATCTCAATCGATAAATTCAATTTATCAGTCCTAGTATAAAAGATCTGTAAATTTTCTTCGAAGGGGTACTCTGCGGTGCACCTTTAAATTTCAGGAACGTTTTATCAATACAAGTTTTCATTTGTGGTCAGTTTAAGAAGATATGGTCTTACGTTAACGAAGCTTGGAAAAGCAGCAGTTGAACATCAGCTTGGAATTTATTTCCGTGAAATTAACTGTCATAGCTTGTTTGCGTGCCATCTTTTTTCAATTTTTTTCACACTGGTTACAAAACCGTAATCAACATTGAAGATGGCTCCAAATGGTTTCATTACCTTTAATCACCAGTTCTCTGTGTTCGAAGCCACCTTTTTTGTGTGTTTGTTTCCTTAAAGTTTAGGTCAAGAAAGGCTTAATTATTTTTCAGCAAGTTGTGACCATGAAACTTACAATTTAGGTTACCATAGCAACACTACAACAGACACCCCTATTTTTCTCTTTGTGTGCCTGTAACTCAATATTAAGCTCATTGATTCCCATCTGTTATCTCTGAATTGAAATCAACATATCAATATTCAATAGAAGGGGTAAGTTTCTAAAGAAACTGTGGTGCTGCGTCGGTGGGAGAGTATAACAGGGTAATTTAGTGCTATCAACTGAGTTGATAACGTAAACTGACCACCGTAAAGAGTTTAAAGAGTTTAAAGGCTGTCGTTTCGAGCGTTAACCCTTTGTGAGAGCGATTGACGAAGGACAAGGGCTCGAAACGTGAGCCTTTAAACTCTTTACGGTGGTAAATTTACGTTTTCAACTTAGATGATAACACCAAAATTACCTTATCAATATTCATCTTTCTGCCAAGTTTGAAAAATAATCTATACATACAAATCAGAGCCCCCTTAACCTCTAAGTTGGACCTTTTACTCTTTGGCCGGTACGAGCGGGCATCTGATTTCTCCTCACAATAACAACCCTGAATCGTATATTAAAGTCACGAGAGCAAAGCTAATGATCAACTAAAGAAGCTCTTGATTGTTAAACAAATTCTCCTTGTCAGCATCATAGGAAATGTATAGAGAATAGTTTGGAGAATATGCTTACTGATGTTAGGTTAAGAAGGATTATCTCTTACAGTTCTCCCTTCCACTCAGTACAAGCTAAATAGGTATCTCTTCTAAGTGAATCTTTTCTTAACTCTCCCCAGGCCCAATTCAGAAACGTTCCTTGGGACGCGCACTCCATCGTGGTGTTTCGGTTGTACCTGCAACCAGGGGATGCATCCACTTCTGCGTCTAATCTGCTGGACGAGAGCAAACTTGCAGCGTGGACTGCTATACCGCTGGCGTTAACTGCAGGCTCGCAAGCATCCAGACGTGGAAGACTATCGGGAGGTATTCAATATTGTGGCTAAATGACCCGGAAAATGATGAAAGTGTTCCTGCTAAGCGGGTGGTTTTCAAGCCTTTCTGAAGGAATTGCTTTGTAAAACTTTCAATGTCAATAGCAATACATTATCCAGCAAACGGTTGATGAAAACAACAAAGCTGTCGGCCTGCGGATATCATTTTGATAAAGCGGCAGCAAATGCCCCCTACTAATTAACAAGGAATCGTGTAGCAGCAAGAAGGCAGAATTGCTTATCAGATCGAGCGAGTTGAAATGTTAATCTACAGCTAGTGTCCCTCATATGCATCACCAAAAGAGGAACGAAGAGACGAGAGCTAGCATTAACCATTAGTTTTTATAGATATTTTTCTATTGTTTATTAACATTTAGGTAATCAAGGCGGAGGACCAAGGCTAAACATTGGTACTCATTATCTTCCTCTGTTTTTCCCACCGGTTGTTCCAGTTCCTAATATTCCACTGCGGGTAAGATACTGAACTCTCACCATTATGTAACAGGGTAATTAAGTATCATCAACTGAGTTAATAATATAAATTGGCCACCGTAAAGAGTTTCAAAGCTAATGTTTCGAAACGTCAGCCATTAAACTCTTTAAGGTGGCCAATTCAAGTAATCAACTCAATTGATGATACTAAATTACTCCGTTATACTCTGACGCAGCACCACAGTTTCTATAGAACTCCCCCCCCCCTTTTATCAATACTGTAGGTCCTTTCGTTGTATGATGATTTTCACTGGATTCTCTTTAAGGTGAAACCAAGGTATAAACGCAGCAATTAAATGATATGTAGAAATAAAGTGACACGGACCGAATGAGAATTTACAGTGAATGCTCGTGCGATCAGAAGCGAGAAAGGGCGATTTTGTATCTGACTGGATTAGTGTCGGCCGCGAGGTTTTAAAATCAGTATAACAACGTAGGGGTTTCATTAAAAGCTGGTGTTTGGCCGTCTACCGCTTGCGAGCAGCATCTCATGTTTGGGCTTCACTTTCGATCCCTTTGCGGGGCAAAGCCCCTTTTTGCATCATCGCCTGCCTCTCATAGAGAAAGTTATTGAATTTCCTGGTAATGCACAGCAATAGAAAATTGATTGTTTCAACTATCAGTTGAATTTTTCTAAAGTGTTTATATATGGATGTGCTTCCAAGGTGTTTCCTAGTCCTCATGTTTATTGGTTCTTGATATCAGGGCC